>NW_024582375.1:4080102-4139033 GCF_018398535.1 Haplochromis burtoni
TAGATAGATAGATAGATAGATAGATAGATAGATAGATAGATAGATAGATAGATAGATAGATAGATAGATAGATAGATAGATAGATAGATAGATAGCTAGCTTAGCTTTCACGTAATCTGTAAATAAATCTCCTCACTTCTTTTTTAAAACTCCTGCTCTGGTGCCTTTCTCTCATGCAGATGTGAAGATACATGAATAGGTAAAGTTCCCCATTCTAAGCTAAGTAAAAGTCTAGTAATTGCCACAAATACTGTATTCCCATATAGTCATGTGTTGCCTTTCTGCAGAGGTTATTCAGGGTAATGAATATCAAGAGGCGACGTATGACGCACAGCATTAACCTCTGTTTGATTAGCAGCGACCCAATCATCTCAGACACTGACATCAACACTCCCATGCACGGTTAGCACCTGCATAAAAGGTTTTTCAAAAATAGAACAAGTGCCGGCTTTTGCTGATGAATCCAAAAACAATGCAGCCATTATCCCCCAAACACTCTGACGGTGAATGGGGATCATGTCAAGATCTGTCGATTGCCTCATGTAAAACCACAAATGGCACTGCAACTGCTATCTGCTGCGGGGTTGTTTATCACTGCGGTAATGACGGTTGATGAATGTTTTGATGGAATTTTAGATCTGAATCATGGCCTGGTGACCACATTGATCGGTGGCATTAAAGGTACAGTTGTGTTTCAATATAAACAAGAAGGTTGCTGTGCCACCAAAATTCAAAACAAAGGACTTTAACCTCCTCTCGCTACTAAATTGATTTACATGTCTTTTACAGTAATAAAGGGTCTCTGTAGTGACTAAAATGATTAATTTCTCTGATGCTGAAAGTGTTATTGTTATATATATATATTATATATGTATTATATATGTATATATATGCCAAGAGAGCTTCACAAATTACAGCAAATATAACACATATGAATATCACAAGTAAAGAAAAGAGCAACAAGTTGCACCTCAACCAGATTCTTTGGTAGTCATCAACACACTCCTGGCATTATTCTGGCTGGATATTTGACTACTTTTCAGTTGCCAGGAAGTAACAGTTGGCAGCAATTCAACGAGACAAAGAATTAGACTAGACTGATGCTTTAAGTAGGCATGTGAGGTAATATGGGAAACTCCAGAGTACACAGTCGTACAGGAAACCATTAATCTGAGTTATTATTGGTTTTTCACAAACTGCTTTTGCAGTTAAATGAGCAGCTTCTGGCTTAATTGGTGTTAAATAAATAATAGCATGGTCTAACAGGTCATGTTCTGTAGTTTATCTGAGGTTGTAGTCTTCACATTTTTAAGATCTAATAAGGAATAGATTATTTGTCTTATGCCCTGAAACATAAACCATTAAAACTAAAGGACTGACTGTACATAATATAACCAGAAAGAATGTAAGCTTCATTAATATGTAATATAATGAAATAACGATGCAAATATTATTAATAATAATAACAATAAGAAGAAGAATTATTGATGAACAACAATAAGACAGAGGGTCATTTTATCCAGAGACCAGGCGAGCTACACTTAAGGCCAGTGTAGCATCACTTCTCTTAATAATATCTGAATGTAATCCAAAATATTAATACAAGCTGGTTGTTCCGAACTGTTTGAGCCTTTTCTCTGAGTTTCTTAAAGAATGTTTCAAGAATTTGTATCTTCAAATGGGGACTTAGGTGGACACATACATGGTGCATAAGAGATCTTCATTATATTATATATTATTTATTTGCAATCACAAAAAACAGGATACAAAACTCAGTCTGTCTCCAAACAATGACCTCCACCCTGTTTCAGTACTATGGACAGATCTCTTCTGAACAAAACAAACAGTGCTGTCCTTGGTTCTGAAATCTGAAACAATACCCTTTATTGTTGTTGATTTTAATTTTGTTATTGCTTCTTTGACTGTCTTTCTATTTACACAAAAAGATTAAACAGAGAGGTAAAAAATATGGAAGCAAACACTAACAATTAAACGGAGAAGTAAAATGTATCCAATAGTACTGAGCAAAAATTTTGAGGCACCCCATATTTCTTTACATGTTGCACAGAAAATTAGAAACATTTATTGAAACATGTCCAAACATAAATGAAAATACAGTACATCTGCTGTAGTTTTTTGGGCCTGTCACTACTTCTTTTCTTTTCTTCCGTTTGCCCAGCTTTCCCCTCCCTTTAAGAGCATATCTCAGGACACCATGCTGAGATATGCACGTGATATGCACGTTTCTGTCTAAAAGTTAAAAAAAAAAAAAAAAAAAAAAGGAATACGTTTTTGAGACTAGCTGATAGCAACAGTGCTGCTGATACGAACTAGTTCTTTGTTGTTATGTGTAGACACAACACTGGTTCATTCCTCGAGTTAGGTGCCTTTTTATTTTACATTTGAATGATTCATTGTGGTGTGGTGCTTAACAAACAAACACATCTTCTGAAGACGGTCAGCTATGAGTGGAAAAAAAAAATTTCCAAAGAAAAACTTCTGATGAACTATTACTCAAGACCACTAAAAAAATTACAAGGAAGTAGGGTAACACAGTAACAAAATTAAGACAGGCTCAAGAAGTTTGCACATTAGGCCTACTGTATGTACAAGACATTTTGTGATCCATAGCTAATTCGTATATAGCACACAAAACTTTAGGTAGTAAGCAGAAACAATTACTACAAGGCTACGGTATTTCTAAATCGAACCCACTGTTATTAGAAGACTAAAATTTAAATGATTAAATGTTTAATCTTTCCTGCTTCTTAGTCAACCATACCTTTGTTTAGGCACAAACATATATTTTCGTTCCTGGAAAATATTCATGGCTCTTTAGGAATTAGATGTCACAAGCACACGTCGATGAAATAAAGCAAAGAAAAAAAAAAATCTAAATTCTGGATGTACGCGTTTCATAGGTTTTCCTGTCGCTTGCCGTCGCTACGCATAAACACGGAAGTTACAATACTGTGGCCGTGTTGCATTCGTAAACACCCGAAAAATCGGAATTCCTCTTCTCCAACCCAGAGAAATGTCAAAATATGGTAAGATTACTTAACTGTGACTTCCACCTTACGTAAAATCCAAACAAAATAGCACCTTAAAAGTTAACCATACTTTCTCTATCTATATCGATTTTAGCTGTCTAACAGTCCTTTAAATCTGTTAAATTAGAATCAAAGTTCATTCATTTCATAATATTTCACTGAACTTTTTCACTAATGGCTTTAAAGACAGTTGCTCAC
The DNA here is from genome assembly GCF_018398535.1 of Haplochromis burtoni. Classification (NCBI taxonomy): domain Eukaryota; kingdom Metazoa; phylum Chordata; class Actinopteri; order Cichliformes; family Cichlidae; genus Haplochromis; species Haplochromis burtoni. The sequence continues at coordinate 4,083,351 of NW_024582375.1, forward strand.
TTAACTCCAAGTGGATTCAGTTTCATATTTGTAAAATGTTAAGCGTGCGGAGGTCATAAATGATGTCTTTTTAAGTTTAAAATTTCTAATTTCCGAGGCTTTTTAAACGCAGCATCAGTCTCATGTGTGCTAAATCAACCTCGCTTCCTCGAGAATAACTTTAAAGTATTTTTGATATTTCAGCCCGACAGCCAGTTGGGCTTCCACGTTTCTAATGTGTGCAGACGTCTCCTCGTTATGGCGGAAAGTGTCCGAGAAATCTTTTGACTGTTAAAACAAATTTAGGCGTCTTCAGAATACTAAGGGTCTGGTTTTAGCTAGGTTCTGTTAGCTCATCATTTCAGAAGAATGGAAAATAAAAAAGAGAAAACGTTTCAGTTCGTGGTCGTGGGGGGTGGCATCGCTGGCGTGACATGTGTGGAGCAGGTGAAATGAGATGAATGGCATGTAAAAGCTTTGCTAGTACAATGCGTGTGCCATGTAGCTACTTAACGTACATGTTAATCTACATTGACAGCTGTCGTCCCAGATTCCGTCCGCTGACGTGGCTCTGATAACTGCAGGTCCCCACATCAAGGCAGTGACCAACTACAAGCAGGTCAGAGGGACATTGATGACGATGATGGTGGCGGTAGCTCAGTGGGAGCTTCATCTCTGACAGAGTTATGGATCTGTTCTCACAAACTCCCACGTTACAAATGCATGCGCTCATGTATTTTAAGTCATCAACTGTACTAAAAAAAGAAATAATCAGTATTTCATTATGATGATTCATTATGATTCACATACAAGCTGCCTTTAAAAACATAATATGATCATCATGGACACACTGTATTTTACTGTTCGGGTTTGACTATCAACAGGCTATCTTATCACTTCTCTGAATGGCTTTTAATGCTGTAATTTTCCACTGTCCTCCTTTCAAAGGTGTCCAGGACACTGGAAGAGTTTGACGTGGAGGAGCAACCATCTAGTGTTCTGGAAGAAAAATTCCCCAACCTTACTATCATCCATTCTGCTGTTAAATCACTCCACACAAAGTCACATGTAAGGTTTGGCCGCATGTAGGATGCATATGTGACAGCAAAGGCCACACATGTTGTTTACTTACTGTAATTATAGCAGAGTGCAAACTGATTTCATGCAACAAGCACTTTACTATTAACTGTGTACTATTGCCACCTTGTGGACATATGGTGGGCAGGTTCCGTGGAACAAGAATGAGATTATTGCTGCAGTACAATAGTGAATTTCACTATAATGAACGGTGCCTCCTTTAGCTTATCCATTACGCTGCGTCATTCTTTAGGAAACCAGAGGAGATGGTGCGTCCTCTGTCTCATGAAAATAAATGATCAACATAACAGTCAAGAGACTGCGTTTTATATCATAACTTGCAAATATGCAAGCAATTTTTTAAATGTGGTAATTGAAATATAAATGTTACGCAATGTTGTTATAGTTTGCCTGATATGAAAATTTGCTGCTTTCCTTGAAGCACTTCGTTACGAGTTTAGTGACATGTCTCGTAATCAAAGATAATGAGCCAAATCAAAGCTCAAAGTGAAGTGAAGGTTGTCGTGCAGGTCAGTCTGTACTGGTTGTGCCTTCATTTTAGACGTCAGCTTTTAGGATTATCAATAATTAATTTGACTTGAGAGGTGCTGAGAGCTTTAATAAAGGTGAGTGTAGCAGATCTTCAGCTGGAAAAGAAAACTGTGTTATGGCCTGCATAACACAACACAAAAAGAACATGGGGTGAAGGATTAAGGATGAGATTTGGTTTGATGAGATTTTTTCTTACATCCCTTCTCAGGGATTTGCGTCTCCTCCTGGATCGTAAATTAAGATCTTTTGTGTGTTAGGCAAATGTGTTAAATGCTTACAAGGCTAGGAGGATTAAAAGACGACCTTTATGTTTAAATCACACCTTTTTTCAAGAAACTGAGGTTGTGAGATAAAACAGTTAAAGCTCACAATTGATTGCCATTTCCCTTGTAATGCTCCTCTCTTCGTCAGTGTGTGGAAACTGCAGATGGCCGGGTTTTTGGTTACAAGAAGCTGTGTATCTGCAGCGGTGCCAGACCCAAGCTGCTAACCCAGGACAACCCTTACGTGCTGGGGATACGGGACACAGATAGTGCTCAGGTACAAGCCAAATCTTCTGGATGTTTGTGTAGCTAGTAGCATGTGGGTCTGAAATTCCTGAGGAAACTAACCTCATAAGACTTTCATAGTAACACCAAACAGTTTGTCCAAAGAAAACAGCTTGACTGCTTGTCCTTGTATTTTAGTCCCTCTTCTCTGGTCTTCATTAAGGTGATATTACTTAACTGGATGTGGCATTAGCGACTAATTACCAGTCTACTAACCCTTTGAGCTCCAGTACAACTAAACAGTGTTTGAATTTCAGCTATTACAGCTTCTGTAAGATCTTATTGGTTTCACTGAACAAAAAAAGGGTGTTCGTGTATTTTCTAAATCTGCATTAGTTACACATAGTCTGTCTGTAAATGATTGTGTTTTATTAATAACCTTTAAACACAGATGAGTCACTAGTTTTCTTTGTTCTTTTAAAGGAGTTTCAGAAGAGGTTATCCAAAGCTAAGAGGATTGTTATTGTTGGGAATGGAGGAATTGCCTTGGAATTAGTGTAAGTCTGCTGTAGCCAGAATGCCATTTGAGCCCACAGTTATTCATGCTTTACTGAGTACTTGTGAACTTTGTGATCTTTAGGTATGAGGTGGAAGGCTGCGAGGTGATCTGGGCGGTAAAGGACAAGGCCATAGGAAACACATTCTTTGACGCAGGAGCAGCACAATTCCTCATCCCATCGCTTGAGGCCGACAAACCCCAGGCAGCTGCCCCCTGTAAGAGGCCTCGCTTCACTACAGAGGAAGCAGCTCCCGGAGGCTCACACATCTTCACAGCAGGTTCTTTCTTTTCCTTCCTGTTCTACACTTCTGCTCTTCTCTCCTTTAGTACAGAAAAAAAGTATATAAAGCAAATGTTTGTCTTCTCTCAGATAGAAGCTCACAAGCATACGGTCACGGTCCTACGGATTCTGGAAGTGCCCTGGGTCCTGACTGGCATGAAGGAATAGCTCTTCGAGGAGCAGAGCAGGTGAGATCCTGTATGCGTGTTTGAAGTCTGTGGGGAGTAAAAAAAAAGGCTAATGTTCTGTTTGAACAAGGTCCTAAAATGTCTTACATGTTCTGTTTCTGTGGTAGTTGAATTTTCAGAATGTGTTTTTAACTTAAAAACAGTACAGTTAATTTGGGAAATTAGTTTTGTGATCTTTATCTAAATGCATGTCACTTCCTCTGTGTTGTTCCGCCTTTCTAAGATACCTATTGTTATATTTTACAGTGCAGCTAAATGGGTTCACACCCTAACGCCCATTAACTTAATAGCATAGCTGCGGGTACCTTCTGTTGGTTCATTATCAGATTCATAGTATCAAAATCCCTCTTGAACCTTATCTTGCTACTCAACAGCTATAATGGAAAAACATTTTTTATTTTAGTAGTTAAGTTAATGTCATTGAACTGCAAGTGTAGAAAGTCAAATGGGATTAAACAAGGATTAAAACATTTTGCTAACATTGCAAATCAGGTTTAAAAAGCTTTTTCACCCAGGTTATACTTCTTTTCCAGTCATGCTGACCACTCAGTTTTAACTGTGCATTCATAATGTGCTTTATTCTAAAAGCTTTATCTGACTGTCGTGGCCTGTTTAAAATCATCAGTTAACCAATCATGTAAATCTTTTGACCCCTCCAACAGTCAAATGGCACATAGACAACATGCAAATTCTACACACACAGGCCCAGTGCTAACCACTATGAGATGTTACAGAACTCTTCCCATAAATTTCTATTCAGGTTTGTTTCAGTGCCATGTCTCCTCATTATACAGTCACAGTCAAAAGAAAGTACACCGTCTGTCAGATCTAAGATTTTACATATCAGGTCACAAAATTGCGTAAATACAGACCTAAAAGCCCAGACCTACAAACTGCCAAAACCCCTGCTTTTAGAAAGGTGCTCACACTTGCTGATGATGAGTTAATCATCTGCATTTGATCAGCAGCACCTGACTGCTGCTTACCCTCTTAAATCATACGGAAGCAGTAAGCAGTGGTGTTCCACACACTAGTTTTGTGTTTCATGTGATCGCGTATTTAACTAATTCTAAGATCTGCTCAGATGATTTTTAATCTGTCTTGACATGTCGAACCTTAAACCTAAAAGAGGGTTTCTTTTTACTGCGACTGTACAGTAAAATCTCTAACAGATGATGTAAGGTTGTTTGTTTCAGACATGGCAAAAATGCAGTGAGAGAAATGGGGAAGTGGTTATTTCCACTTCGGCACACAAAAATAACGTAGGCTGTGGTGGTGAGGCAGCACAGAATTACTGCTAACCTCGTTCACAACTACACGAAATGCTGAAGCGTGCCGTAGTGGACACACAGGACAGATTGTGGACAATCTAAAGGTTTAACAGTATTAGGTTCCAAAATTGCTTTTTGCTTCTTTTTAACATTGTTTTACTAACCATTTCAACCTGGTTGCAATAACACTAGCCTCATAAGACCGAAATTAATGGTTGTAGCTTATGTAAAAACTAAAAAAAAATCTTCGAAATACAGACTTTTTGGATTACTAGACTCAGTGAGTCCCTGGGTTAGCAACACAACAATAATTTGTCTGACCATCAGTCACAAATCCACACTTACTTTACTGGCAGGGATTAAATATCAAATAATGTGTTGTATGGCTCACTGCACATAGACACATATAGTAGTTTATAAAAGCCTGAGTGTAGCACACAGTTTATCCTGTCATACTGTCCTCCTGTTCTGACGAATCCCCTCACACTGCTGGCATTTGCTCAGTTGTCCCACAGAGTTTCAGTGGAGTACCAGTGTGAGGTGGAAAAGATCTTCACCTGTGAGGAGCTTCATAAATCCCCAGAGCAAACACTAAGAACTGAGTGTGGTGAGGATTAAATTTACTGCTCTGTGTTTTTCTCTAACCCTGCTCCTTTCTTGCTCACTTTTTTGTTTGTTTTTTACACTCTGCCCTTTGTCTGAGTAGGAGACTGGCCAGTTTACGTCCGGCTGACTAATGCCCAGACATTTGGCTGCGATTTTGTTGTCAGCGCCACAGGTGTCGTTCCAAACACTGAGCCCTTTCTCCAAGGCAACACGGTAAGAAAACTCATCCATATGCAAAGTGGAAATTCCTAGTGACTCTGCCAGAGCTTTCAGGCTTTGGGAACGTTGTTGTTTTGCATTATTATTAAATGCGTTCGTGCCATTTGTCATTCATCGTACGGTCATGCTTCTGGCCGGTACCGTGTTAGATTTTACCAAAAGTTGTTGAGCTGCACACAGTTTCATGACTGTATCTGCTATGCTACATTAAATACTCATGTTCCCACATAAAGTGCCTTTTCCATAAAGTACACACTCTACCTCTTCTCGTGTCTGCTCACTTCGATGTAATGTTCAGTGTTTTGCAAGGCAAATTGCATGAGACCTACTTGTACGGCTTATCTGTTTTTGTAAGTGGAAATGTGGTTTTAATTCCTCTAGATGTCAGTAAAGCATAGGTGAGCTTTTTCATTACTCTGGTTTTTCAGCCTGTGTAAAGCTGCTGGATTTCCAGCAAAGTGCCACTGCATCAAAGTTAGTGTAAAGTCTACAGCAACCACTCTGATTTACTTATATGTACTACATCTTCCTTTGCTTTGTTTTTTTATTACTGGTGCTGATCATTTCTCTGTGTGAAAGTTTGTGGTTGCAGACGATGGCGGCCTACAAGTAGATGATCACATGATGACATCCGAGGCAGATGTGTACGCTGCAGGTGACGTGTGCACTGCGTGCTGGGAGCAGAGCCCTCTGTGGCAGCAGGTAAAAAAACAGTCAGTTAATCTACAGTGCAGAATTTTTGTCCTTTAAACATTACGTACTGCTCATGTCGTTTAAGTAATCCAGTGTAAAAATGAGAAAAAGTAGCGTACCATGTGTTTCCTGATTTTTGACTTAAAACAAAATTATAATGCCAAGCAACTGTTTCTGTTTTAAGCAACTTCTATATGTGGAAAACAATTAAAAGTTAGATAATTAGATGTATTAGCTTATGCCATGGCAAAGCATCCATCTGTCCATCCGCAAGTCATAGGAATTGCTACTTCTGGACACAATGAGCAGCTAATCATCTTAATTGTGCTCAAGGTCAAGATTGAGATCTTATTGGTCATTTTACAGGCACAGTTTTCACAACACTCACTACTCCTTCTAGACAATTGGACAGATTTTAGTGAAACAAGATTAGTTTGTCCCAGATATGACTGTTTGCAAGGCTTCTTTATATTCAATTCAATGCAATTCAATTTTATTTATATAGCGCCAAATCACAACAAATGTCGCCTCAACAACCCAACAATCATATGACCCCCTATGAGCAAGCACTTTGGCGACAGTGGGAAGGAAAAACTCCCTTTTAACAGGAAGAAACCTCCGGCAGAACCAGGCTCAGGGAGGGGCGGGGCCTTCTGCTGCGACCGGTTGGGGTGAGAGAAGGAAGACAGGATAAAAGACATGCTGTGGAAGAGAACCAGAGGTTAATAACAGATATGATTCAATGCAGAGAGGTCTATTAACACATAGTGAGTGAGAAAGGTGACTGGAAAGGAAAAACTCAATGCATCATGGGAATCCCCGGCAGCCTACGTCTATTGCAGCATAACTAAGGGAGGATTCAGGGTCACCTGGTCCAGCCCTAACTATATGCTTTAGCAAAAAGGAAAGTTTTAAGCCTAATCTTAAAAGTAGAGATAGTGTCTGTCTCCTGAATCCAAACTGGAAGCTGGTTCCACAGAAGAGGGGCCTGAAAACTGAAGGCTCTGCCTCCCATTCTACTTTTAAATACTCTAGGAACAACAAGTAGGCCTGCAGAGCGAGAGCGAAGCGATCTAATAGGGTGATATGGTACTACAAGGTCATTAAGATAAGATGGGGCCTGATTATTTAAGACCTTGTATGTGAGGAGCAGGATTTTGAATTCAATTCAAAGGAAGCCAATGAAGGGAAGCCAAAACAGGAGAAATCTGCTCTCTCTTTCTAGTCCCTGTCAGTACTCTTGCTGTAGCGTTTTGGATTAACTAAAGTTTTTTCAGTGAGTTTTTACGACTTCCTGATAATAATGAATTACAGTCGTCCAGCCTGGAAGTAATAAATGCATGAACTAGTTTTTCAGCGTCACTCTGAGACAGGATATTTCTAACTTTAGAGATGTTGCGCAAATGGAAGAACGCAGTCTTACATGTTTGTTTAATATGTGCGTTGAAGGACATGTCTTGGTCAAAAATGACTCCAAAGTGTTACTGGAGGCCAAGGTAATGCCATCCAGAGTAAGAATCTGCTTAGATACCATATTTCTAAGATTTTCAGGGCCGAGTACACTAACCTCAGTTTGAAAGTTAGCGGCCATCCAGGTCTTTATGTCTTTAAGACATTCCTGCAGTTTAACTCATTGGTGTGTGTTATCTGGCTTCATAGATAGAAAGATGCTCTGTCATCTGCATAGCAGTGAAAATTTATGCTATGTCTTCTAATGAAGCTGCATGTATAATGTAAACAGAATTCGTCCCAGAACTGAACCCTGTGGAACTCCATAATTAACCTCAGTGTGTGAAGAGGACTCTCCATTTACATGCACAAATTGGAGTCTATTAGATAGATATGATACAATATCCCCGTGCATTTGAATTCTCAGTAGTTTGTACAATACAACAAAACTTTTCCATTTCTTTCTGTGAAACAAGCTGTGAAACAAGCTGTGAAACTGCGATAGATGTGGGTTTTAATCGACACTGAAAGGTGTCAGTTTAGACCCAGCGTGCCAGCAGTAATTCAGTTCGCTGACTTAACGACAAGTTTAATGAAAAATGGTTTGAGAAAGCGCACGCTTGAACAGGCTTACAAAGCTAACTGCACTGCATGGTGAAGGTGTTTCAAACTTTAAACAAATGAGATTAGGAGAGATTATTTAAGAAAAAAAACTTTTATTTTTTAAATTAAGAGCATTTGTCAGTATTTTTAAACTCATTACTTTACTTTGGAAAAAATTTTCTCCTTTTTTCCCCTCACGGTGTATTTTATTTTGTTAGTTTAATCTTAGAAAATGTTTAATTCTGCTTTTTTTATGGCTGTAGTCATCCTGTAAAACATGATCGCATACATACACATAAAGATTTTTTGCTAAAAAGAAAAGTAGGCTGTAACGTTTCATACACCATGTTACGTAAAGACACTTCGCGCAGTGTTAGAAAAGTGTGGAGAGCAGCTGTCATATTTGCACTGTCATGCATATTTGAATGTAACACTGTGTATGTGTTGTGTGTACAGATGCGTTTATGGACGCAAGCTCGTCAGATGGGTTGGTATGCAGGCCGTTGCATGGCAGCACACATCCTGTCAGAACCAGTGGAGCTGGACTTCTGCTTTGAACTCTTCTCACATATTACTAAATTCTTCAACTACAAGGTAAGAGATGTTTTACTAAAGTGCAGCAAAGTTATTTAAATGATAACTAATAGGTTAAACATCAACTATGCAAAGTGGAAAGGTTTTCATTCTTTTCAAGGTGATTTCACAGGGCCGCATGGTTTTAGCCTCAAGGTTGATTCACCGTGCTTTTTAAAAAACATGTCTCCTTCTGATTATTCCACAGGTGGTCCTACTGGGAAAGTTTAATGGTCAAGGGCTTGGGCCAGACCATGAGCTGCTGGTACGCTGCACTAAAGGCCAGGAGTATGTCAAGGTGAAACTGCAGGGATAAACAATGTGATGACAGTAAATGGTAAAAGGACTGGTACTTACAGTGCTGTGAAAATGTATTTGCCCCCTTTCTGAATTTTTACTTATTTATTTTGACATATTTATCAAACTTACATGTTTCAGATCATCACACAAATTATATCAGACAAATATAACCCGAGCACGAACGGACACATCCTGAAGTTTGCTGATGATTTGTAGATGATTTTGTGGATTGGTGTGATGAGTCCTTCCTTTCACTAAATGTGTCAAAAACTAAAGACATGATTATTGATTTTAGGAAGTCCTCTTATAGCTCATCCCCTACTATCATTAAAACTGCTGATATTGGGATCATGAGAGTTATAAATATCTAGGTGTGGTACTTGACCATAAACTGTGTTTTGAATCTCGTGCTGATGCCACTCGTTTTAGAGTACCTCTGAGGAAGACCAAAAGACTCAAGGCTTCTTCTAAATGGCATATAACCGTCCTGGGATTTTCTATTACTATTATTGTCATTTTATATTATGTTTTGTTTACTTTTATCCTGCTGCTAAACTAATTTCCCTTTTGGGACAATAAAGAATTTGAATTGAATTGAATTGAATGTATTAATGGCTATCCCTGCCATTATCTCACTGGAGTGGAGTCCTAAACCCTTAGAAAATAAAACCTTGCATTATTGCCCTTCCCAAACTGACAGATGTTGATGACTTTCTCTCATCTGTTCTTGAGTGTTTTAGATTGTGACATGATGTGTTGTTTTTGAGAACTTCAGCCTACATCATGGCAAACAACATCTTGTTTCAACAGGTCTGACAGTAAACAAACCTGGGTGTAGCTTGTGAAAGTTAACTCAGCTTTTGAAAACTATGTCATGGCTCAACAAGGGTGAGACAAAAGCATTTTTCACACAGGGCCAGGTAGCTTTGGATAGCTTCATAGTCATCATTTAAAAGCTGCATTTTGTATACACTATCTACAAATGGAGTTCCAAGGCGAAAACTGCTGTCGAAAACGGCTCATCTCACATTTTCCAGAAAACATCTTGATGATTCCCAAGACTTTTGGGAATATTATTCTGTGGAAGGGAGAGACAAAAGTTTAACTTTTTGGAAGGCTTGAGTCCCGTTCCATCTGGCGTACAGCTAATACAGCATTTGATAAAGAGACAATGATACCTCCAGTCAAACATGGTGGTGGTAGTGTGATGGTCGAGGACTGCTTTGCTGCTTTAGGACGACTTGCTGTAATTGATGGAAACATGAATTTTTTTTCTTCTCACAAAATCCTGAAGCTCAAGCACACTTTGGTTATGCTGCAGGTCAATTATCCAAAACACCAGCATGTCCACCTCTGAATAGCTTAGAGCAGGGATGTCCAACTCCAGGCCTCAAGGGCCGGTGTCCTGCAGGTTTTAGATGTGTCCTTAATCCAACACCGCTGATTTAAATGGCTAAATTACCTCCTTAATATTAAGGTCTCCAGAGGCCTGGTAACTAACTAATCATTTGATTCAGGTGTGTTGACACAGGGTGATATCTAAAACTTGCAGAGCACCAGCCCTTGAGGCCTGAAGTTGGACACCCCGGGCTTAGAGAGAAAAACAAAATAGAGGTTTTGGAGTGGCCTTGTCAAAATCCAAGCTTGTATCAGACTGACGACCTTAGCACAGTGCTGAAGGGAGGGCTTTAAAGTTGCCTGTACTGAAGCGTGCATGCACACGCAGAAATACTTTTTCACAGCATTGTAACTTCTTCAGTCTTTCATTTCATTCATTCATTCATTTCATTTATTTGTTCATTTTCAGGCACAACAAATACCTATATTGAACATAAAATGCACAAAACAAAAAACAAAAATTGCCTGAAAAAGGAGTGGGACGAAGAAAACTTATTAAATCCCACCTCTATACTCACTCATCAACAAAAAAAACAAACTTCCCGCAGCTACGCCCATCATTGCTTACAGACCCATCAACAGCCCCGGGCACATACAAGCATCTAAACGGCAGCTCGCAAACAACAATTAGAGCCTTCATAACTGAATACAGAATATATAAATTATAAATTGCATTACCACAGGTAACAGGTAGTAATAACTACAAGTAACAAACACATATACATATACATACATATATATCTACACACACATGTACATATATGTACACATGTACATATATGTACATACATATGCACACTTTTTTTTTTTTTTTGGAATCCATACCAGCAATGGTAAGAGAACAGACATTACAGAGCACACTAAAAGCATCATTGAGAATAGTGTGACCAGACCAACTGTTTGTAGAGAAATTTAAATCTATGAATATTTTTGCATTGTTTCAATTGTAAACTCAGACTGTTCCAGATTTTCACACCACATACAGACACACAAAAACCTTTACGGGTTGTTCGAGTTCTGGGTAATTACAATTCTCCAAAGCCTCTCACATTATAAACCTTTTCTCGAATTTCAAATCTAGTTTGTAAATTTGTCTTCAAAATTAAAATCACCAAAGGCTAATCTGGAACCCAGAAATCAATGGGAGCTGCCAGGGTGTCTTTGTCTTTTGTATACAGTCTTTAGCTAATATCAATATTTTGTCCATCTCATTGCAATTAAATGTTTGTTCCAGGTTGTTCTCAGTGGAGGGAGGATGGTGGGAGCAGTGCTTATTGGAGAAACAGACCTGGAAGAAACATTTGAAAACCTGATACTCAACCAGATGGATCTGACGCCATATGGAGAAGAATTGCTTAACCCTGACATTGACATAGAAGACTACTTCGACTGAGCTCTGCTGGAGAGTTTGAACAATGGCAATTAGCTGTGTGAAAGAAAGATTATGTTTGCAATAGTAAATGAAATTATTTATTTTTGATTTAAATAAAAAAAAAAACTAAACCACAAGCACTAAATTGTTGGTTGAAATATGTATTAGGTAAAAGTATTTTTGTAGCAGTATATACAATACCGTGCAAGTCTTGAGCCATCCCCCATTTCTTCAGAGTTCAGCAATTTATTGAAAAGTGCAAACAGACGTGGACATTTGCACAAGCTTGAAAGTCAATATTTGGTATGACCACCTTTATTCTTCAACACAGCCTGAACTCTCTTAGGCAACATTTCTTGTCATTTCTTCAAGCAGTCTTCAGCAATAGTTCTCTAGGCATCTTGAATGATATTCAAAGCTCTTCTTTGGATATTGGCTGTCTCTTGTTCTGTTCTCTGTTAAGATGAACACACACTCAGTAATATTGAAGCCCAGGCTTTGTGGAGGCCAGTCCATGACTGATAGTGGTCCATTGTGCATTTTTCTATCTAGGTATGCTTTTACTGCGTTATCTGTTTTTGGGATCATTGTCACATTGAAATTGAAGCCATTTCCATTTCAAATATTTCCAGATGGTATGTATGGTTATTCAAAATCTGATTGTACTTTTCTGTGCTCATAATTCCATGGTTTTTGACCAATCGCATTAGACACCAATGGCTAATGCAGTCCCAAACATGACAGAGCCTCCACCAGGCTTTACAGATGGCTGTAGACACTTACTGCTATTCATCCCTCGATAAGTTGCTTCAGATTTTCAGCCCAGTTATTGTGTAGCCTTTTCTCCTTGTTTCCCTTCATTAAGAATGGCTTCCTGACATCCACACTTCCAGTGAGAAGATTTCTGATGAGGCTTCAGTGAACAGTAGATCAACTGGAGGGCGAGAGGCATCTCTTATTGCTGGATTTCTTCATATTGCTTAAAGACAAATGCTGTTCATCTGCTATAGGTTTTAGGCCTGACAGTTTTATCAATTTTTTAAGGACACCCTGCACATCACGTTGACATACACCAAGTTTTGTTTTTATTATTATTATTACCAATAGCTCTTTGGAAATATGATGCCAAAATACAATTTTATACCCATGAAACTGCATTATCTTTCATTCATTAAAGAAATGAAAATTAGTGAGAAAGTAGCCAGTGTCTAAAAGAAAATGTTGAAAAACCTTCAGAGAGTATTGAAAACTATTGCTCAAGAGCACTTTTCAAAATTCCAAGAAAGTCTAGCTGCTTGGAGGTAAATAAATAGAAATGGGTGTGGCTGGAGATTTTCCACAGCACTGTAAATCCATCACTTTATTGTCATGGTTTAAACTAATCATGGTTGATTTAAATCAGATATATACTGAGGTATAAGATACACGGGGTAGTATGAAAATGGCATGCACTAACACTCACTTGACCCATTGATTTTAATAGGCAAACGTGTTCTACGTGAGAGCGAAAAGGAAAATCTCTTTGTTTCTATGTTGTCCTAGTAACTCGTGATCAGATTTCAGCCTGAGCAGTAACTAGAGCTCCTCCCAGGCCTCAGCAACAATCTAGATTGTGCTGCCCATTGTTACTGTGAGACGTTGCTTTTGTGGTATAACTACTTGAAAACCCACCAAATGACAAAGGACAAGAAACATTAAAGGTGTAATGATTTAATGATGACCAGAACGCCCACACACTCAATTCTCGTGTATGTTTACCTTTAGGCTTGTGTTTGTAGGTCAGTGCTTTTATTTAGTCACATCTATTGACTGATTGGCTGAGTGAGCACCAAAGGTTGAGTTGACTCACTGGACTTGAAAAGTGACTAAAAATAGCGATGTAAATGAGCAACAACAACTGTGCAACACAGAATGATATCCTTGTCTTTTTAGTAAAGAAACATGAACAACAAACTCCTCTGCTGCTACTCCTGCTGCTGTTAAAGTTTCTCTGGGCTAGACCACATTTTCCAATTTTGGTCAGTTGGAGTTGCCCAGCAATCAGCAGGAATTGACACTGTGATTGCACTGAGTGGTTTTCCCTGGTGTACCTGCACAGGTGGAAAACGGGGAATTGTTTACAGGGTGAGTCAACACTGCTTAGGTGGCCAAATGAATCAAGATAAAATTCAAGTCCTTGTTTATATGCAAACTGCTGGAGTGGAGGGCAGGGCTGAGATGCCAGGTGCCACTGTAGACAGATTGTGTGTTACTAAGCAACTGAGATCAGGCATAAACATTAGTATGGCAAAAAAGACAGAAAAGAATTATATGCCTAGTTAATTTCCTGCTATTAAAGTTGATATCGCTGAAAATAGGCAAATATGAAAACCAAATAAGATTTTGAAATCTTTAATAAGCTGTTTTAATTGACTGATTGATTGACTGGAAGTCCCAACTACCCCCAAATTTTGGGTGGTGGCCAGTCCCCCACACCCTGGCATGGGGGATTATAAAGAATTCATAAACATGAATCTGAATCAGCATACTTTATTAATCCCTAAAGAAATAACTGAGGGTTACAGTTGCTCCAGTACAGTAACAGACACAGACTAGATTATTTAACAATACAATATGTTACAGATTTAAGAAATACCACGATATATACAAATCACTCAATAATAAATATCAAGGATTGACAGAGGTGATTATAAATAAATATCAAGAAAATCGACAAGAATATTACAGAGTAGAAAAGAGCGTGTGTAAAAAGGGTGTAACTATTGCAGTGTTTACAGTGTGTTAGATGGAGGAGTTGTACAGGAAGATGGCCACAGGCAGGAATGATTTCCTGCGTCATTCAGTGGTGCTTTTTGGTAATCTCAGTCTCCCACTAAACATGCTCTATGGCTAGCCAGCATGTCATGGAGTGGGCGGGAGGTATTATCCAACATTGTCTTTATCTTAGACAACATCTGCCTCTCCGACACCAGTTCCATCCCCACAACATTACTGGCCTTGCGGATATATAAATTAAGGACATTACTAATGCTCTGTTTTCATCTTAGCATTTAGAAGAGGTAACTGAATATATGTGTCCTTTTACAAGTAACCTATATTTCACAACAGCATAATTATTATTTTGGCACATTTATATATTTTTTAATATGGCCACCCCTAAAAAAAAAAATTCGGGAGGTGCCCCTGCCGTTCAGTCGCACCCATCACCGAGAGGACAGTTGAAACCATTGTAAGACATTGCTCAACCTCACCATTATGTGTGCTATTGACGTCACCTGAGGCAGGGTGTGATTTGGGGTTTAAACACCCCAGGGTTGAGAATAGATTGCAGGTGCATTGAGGAGGATGAAACCTCCCATGCTGAAGTTAATCAGAAAACCACAAACACACACAAAGTACCTATTCTTTGACTCCCCCACCCACTGGAGCACCTTGGGGTGTTGAGGACCCTACACCACTGACAAAAACATTTTCCCTCTAAAGAAGAAAGGAAAGAAAAGGAACACATAAATGCAAAGAAAGCACTTAAAACATGCAGTTAACCTTAAGTGGGCCTTCATTATATCAGCAAAGATGTCTCAACATAGGAGAGCCACCTCAACACAACAAGACTCAGGTGTACATCTGTGCCTTAAGGACAAAGGGCACTCTTTTGAGGACCCCAATGTTAACCTTTTGGACCAGGAAGACAGGATGGTTTCTGTGAACTAATATTGTTGAAATGAGGTGGTGGATTATGAAACCAGGTATCACACTGTTTCTATGAACAAATATCCTATGTCTGTTATCACACGGGGCGACCGTGGCTCAGGGGGTTGGGAAGCGTATCTGTAACCGGAAGGTCGCCGGTTCGATCCCCAGGCTCTCTGTCCTGGTCGTTGTGTCTTTGGGCAAGACACTTTACCCTACCGCCTACTGGTTGGCCAGAGGGGCCGATGGTGCGATATGGCAGCCTTGCTTCTGTCAGTCTGCCCCAGGGCAGCTGTGGCTACAACCGTAGCTTGCCTCCACCAGTGTGTGAGAGTGAATGAATAGTGGCATTGTAAAGCGCTTTGGGTGCCTTGAAAAGCGCTATATAAATCCAATCCATTATTATTAATAAATAAATAGTGGGTTAACGACTCTCAGTAACAACTCCAAAGCAACTGACCCCACTAGGTGTTGTTGTAGAACTAAAGAACCAAAATATCTGCAAAAACCTCATGAAGTCCAGTTGTGTTTGCCTCCAAGATTGCCTTCCTGAGCCTGGTTCTGCAAAAGAGCTCTTCCTGTTAAAGGGCGTTCTTCCTTCCTACTACTGCCAACTCCTTGCTCAAAGTAGACTATTATGGTTATCTCTCTCACTTGATGAAGATTTCATCATTCAAAAGTAAAGGATTTGAGATGAGTATTCATGCTGTCCTTATAATGTGACTTTCCCCACCGCACTTACAGGCCTTTTTTTTTTATGTAAACTGGTGAACACCCGGGCTGTCTACAAACATCTCATCTGTTTTATTGGAATACAGTACTCAGTTCCTAGTAGTGGTTGTAAATCAATACTCAGTATTCCAGTAAATACTGGAAAATTCCAATTGATGTGTGTGCAGTGTCTTTGGCTGTGACTTAGATAAAGATCAGACTGTAAAAACGCAAGGCGTATCCATCGTGCTACAAATACGACGGATAGACTTTTAGTTTTTATTGAAAAGTTACAACGTTAGTACTGGTTGAGTGGCTTCATTAATACAGATATTTAAGCAGATTTACCCTCTCCTTGTCGGCCTAAATTAGTCGTCTCACTTTTAGCGTAAACGTTTAACGTTAAGCCCAGACGTGTCACGCAGAGGATTTCATTCAAGTAGATTGCGGATGTGACGGCAGTAGCGTGACGGTTTGCTCATGCAAAAGTGTACGCTTGTGTGTAACACCAGCGACCGCCGCCGCCGCAAAATAAAAATAATCAAAAAAGGTCGAGGATTTTGAGTGATGTATTTGATTGCTGTTCGTTTTTTATCTGGTAATTTGTTGTTGTTGTTGTTGTTGTTGTTGTTGTTTTTGCTTGCATTGCATCTCTGCCAATTAATTAACATGACTTGAGGTTTTTTCCATGAGCAGGATGTCATTTTTAAAAATTAAGCTCCGCCACCGGTGCGCGCTAAATCTTTGAGCATGCGCTTCTTTTGGTCATTCGATTACCAGCATGCATCAGGAGAACATCTTTTTTCCCCTGGTGGGTGGGGCTTTTTGAGAGGCGTTGCCGCACAGCAAGGACTCAGGGATTATATACCCTGTGCTGGTCTTCGAGCAGTTTCATACATTGCGCATTTGGAAGCAGATAGGTGCACTGCAGTTTAAGAACAACAGCAACAAAATAATAATAATAATATTTCAAGTATTTCAACAAATATCGACTCCGCTATGGCTAGCTACATCCATGTTCCCGACGAGGCTCCCGCTGTGCCCAAAATAGATGTGACAGTTGACGAGAACGACTACAGACCTGGTGCACTGAAACTGATGAAGGAGCTGAGACCAAGCTGGAGGCCGTTCGAGATCAAAATGAAGGTGCGGTTTATTTCATCACACGCACTTTCATTTCATGTGAAATATTTACTGATTTTTACCATAGCTTTTAATTCTCCCACATATCAAGTATTTATAACTTTACCGTTTAAAAAAAGGGACGTTAGCTATTAAAAGGAGTAAACCACTTAAAAACTGTTGCCGATGTTAAATATTTACTGGTGTCGTACATTAACTGTTAACGGTTAAACAGGTGGGATGACTTCATTTTTGTCAGTCGCTACCACCAAACCAGGAAATGAACGCAGTGAATAGTTGATCTTTAAATTTGTATGTCTTATAGTTTGTTTGGTTTTTTTCGTAACACGACACACGCAAAAAATGGGGGGGAAAAAAAGAAAACAGAAAGAAAGAAAGAAAGAAATTGCAAGTGTACGTTTATGTAGGGACTGCGCTAAAGAACGATTGATTTGACTGCGCAGATGCGGGCTCATAATATCGCCGACGCTAAACTGTTCGCTAGATGTTCTTGTTGCAAGTAAATGTTCATGCTGCTTATTCTTCCCACACACCCTTATGCAGCACACACTTTTATATTGTCCTCACTCAGTGGATGCTGATGCTACGCTGTGTCAGGGTGTGACCGTCAAACCATATTAACCCGTGACACACATATCTGGCTATATTCGGAACACGTTTTAACCGAACTATTCCAGTTTGCAGTTCAAGACATCAGACAACTGCAGCTTTGTGTTTCAATGGCCTGCACTATTAAAAGGATGCTATGCATAATAAAGTGTCATGACGTGGATATTTTCAGTTTACTATATTTATGATTTCACGAATAAAAGGCAGTCAATTGTTTTTGTTTTTTAACAGAATGCGTTAACAGTAGTACAGTATTGAAGTATGTATTAAACGTAAGGTTCAGGAAGAAATACTGACTCGAAACGCAACATGACTGTGGGCTATTTACATAAGAGGCTTAATCTAATCTTATGAGAGTGCAAATTGATCTTCCAAAGTTTAACACTTTACGTTACCCTGCAGGATAACAGTGTGACAGGTATCCATTACAACTATAAACAGACACCCAGAAAGTGGTATTTTCCTTTCTGCGAACAAAGTGGAGGTGTTTGGTAAATAGTGAGAATGAAAGCTTGTCAGGGCGTCTGCTGTTCTTGCCTGTATTATTCATCAATGAGCTCAAAGTGGGGAGTCAGCAAATGCCAGCCATTGCTATCTAATGGAAAATAAAATTCCTGACAGTCCTGTCATTCTCCGTCAATCCTAGATGGAGTAAACAATTAGGGTTGGTATGCTGACCCCTCAACCTTTACAAAAGTGTTCAGAGATTGTAAAGCGAAAATCAGCCAAAATGACACAACCCAAATTTTTGTAGGATTCCGCTTGGTTTTGCAGTATTTTGCCACTTCTGACGCCTCTCAGAACTTATGTAACGCCAAAAAGGTGTGGGCTCTCAGGCTCAGAATTTAAATAGAATCATGTGGACAGTCCCACTTCCTCTAATTGTAGGTGTCAAGTTCAAATTTTGAAGAATGGGACAGATGAAATCCCACTGATTAATCTGTCCTCTGCTCTTGTCTTCCTCTCTGCAGTTTTTCACAGATGGAATAACCAATAAACTGCTTGGCTGCTACGTGGGTGCAACCATGCAGGATGTGGTTCTGGTCCGTATTTATGGCAACAAAACAGAACTGCTGATCGATAGGGAAAATGAGGTGAAGGGTTTCAGAGTACTGCATGCACACTGCTGTGCCCCACGCCTTTACTGTACCTTCAACAATGGTCTGTGCTATGAATTTCTGCAAGGAACTGCACTGGAGCCTGAGCACATTCGCAGCCAGCCTGTTTTTAGGAAAAAAAAAAAAAAAAAATCTTGCTATGCAAAATGGAGCTTCTACAGTGTCACTTGACTTTGGGTGTTGTATGCTCTACCACCTCACCGCCTACCTGTCTGAGGCTAAAAATAGATTCTGAACAGAGTTGTGCAATAGCTGCATCAGTGTTTTGGTTGATTGTATCTGCACATTCTAGGCTCCAAATATTAGCCTTTTAGCTGGATGTAGCTTTTTTTTTTCTTTTTTTTTCTTCCCTTTACAAAAATGACATGAACCATGTGATTGCATGGCTCTCAGTTACAGTCTATAACAACTTGCAGAAAGAGTATGAAGCAGTCAATTCCATTCAGTTAACTGGGAAAAGCCATAAATACAGCAATTGACTACATCCCAGAAATCAGTTTTTGAGAACAGAATAAGTTCGTTTTCAGTTGTAAGGTTTTTAATTTTTCTTGAAATATACCACGAGTTTAAATAAGACACATTAAATGCTGTTAGCTTTAACTTTAATAACTTTTTGAAAGCAGGTTTCTTTTTTTTAATAATTACTTACTGACAAGACTGCATAATCTGATCCATAATAAAGTTAAAGCAATTCCCCTCCTTTTATAGCCCATTTGTGTGTTGCTGCTTGCTGTTGTAGTTACAGTCTTCTTGTTTTCTACCTTGCAGGCTCATTGCTAGGCAGCTGGCCAAGTACCACGCCATACACGCCCATAATGGCTGGTTACCCCAGTCTGACCTGTGGCTGAAGATGGGCAAGTACTTTACTCTCATCCCCAAATCCTTCAAGGACCCTGAGCAGAATGCCAGGTGAGACCACATAGATCAGACTTAGTCTGCCAGATCCGTTAGAGAGCTGGTTAGTACTCAGGTTCTCATATGTCTCAAAGCCCAGTTGAGTTTCACTTCTACTGTCTAAAGAAGTGAAATGCATTTCATATATTGTTCAGCAAACTTACACTATGTATATGTCCCTTTTTTCACGCATGACTTCAATTGACTGTTTCATACAGGATCAAGAATCAAGAGTTGGCATTGTAAGAAAAGTGGTTATGTAATGTTTATTACTACTATTATGTTTAGGTTTTTGGTATTTTTAAAGACTTCATTAAGTTCTGAAAATGAATTTGCCACGCCTTTTTATCAGCATGGTGTGATATGACCTCATAGCTTTATCTGTGAGTCACATGATCCCTCAGGTTTTAAAGACAAAACACAGGGATATTTATCAGGTGATCGTATCTGGGGGAAGTACGTCAAGTCCTTTGCATAGTTTCAGGACATTTGTTTTGCATTCCCAAGAGACTATGCACGTCTTTCCCTAAGTTTTGCTACATCAATGACCAGCAACCTAGAATAGTAAAGTAGCTCATTTATGGCTTAAAAAAAGAGGGGCTGCGTAACATAAAAATTAGTTATGATTACAGTGTCTCCCTCACGTGCTTTTCCCGTTTTGTCTAACAGTAATAGCTGCCTTCAAATCTACTCGCACTTAAAATGAATCCAAAACAAACATTTGCTTTATATGCTGTTCCATGCAGGTCAAGCAAATATTAATACTGTAAGAAATACTATTAAGTTGAGTCGGAGTGTAAGAGGCGTGGCATCTCGAGTCTTGTTTACTGAAGTGTCGGAATGTTTAATGAGCACAGACACTGAATACTCTTCTTTCCAATTTCTTGCCACATTCTACAAATGACAAAGAAAAGGAATTCATTTAACACGAGTCTTTTAAGAATCCAATCCAAACAGGAAGTACAGAGCAAAACTCTCTGCCAGTGAGTGTTGTGGGAACAGTGTCTATTTTCTGTTCCTGGTGTTCACCATTTGTGCTTACTGCAGTTTAAGCAGTGAGGCCATTGATAAAAGGTTCTAATGTAACGCCATTAGTTGTAAAGATGCTCTTAATACAACAACTGATAGTTTTAATCTCTGATTTTTATTTCTTTTTTAATTCCTGTAGTGATGCTTAGCCACCTTCTTTATTTGTTTTCTGCTGAGTTTCGTTTTGTCATTCTGGGCTTTACTGACAAGTGTGATATATGTATTTGCATTTAAATTAACAATACAATACAAAAATAGACTACTTGTACCTATTTGCACCTCATAAAGTGCCACATTTGATTTTCTTGCCTTCTAGTGCCTGTTGTTCTGTTCCTGTTTTCTCCCATACTTCTGTTTATACCTCTACTTTCAGGTTCCCCATACTGACTTATCCATCTCCCATTGAATACTGCTCAAAAAAGTAACACTTTTCAATCAGAGTGCAACATCAAGTCAGTTAAACTTCTGGGATGTTGATCTGGTCAGTTAAGTAGCAGAGGTGGCTGTTAAGCAGTCTCAGCTGCTTTGCTGTGAAAGAAATGAACAAAAGAGGGACTGACTGTTTTTGTTGTTTGTTTGTTTTTTTTCCCACTAGTTTTATGTTTGGCTAGGGTTAGCGTCACTACTGCTATCATGAGGTGATGCCTGGACCGTACAGGGGTTGCACAGGTAGTCAAACTCCTCCAGGATGGCACATTAATATGTGTCATTACCTGAAGGTTTGGTGTGTCTCTCAGCACCGTCTCAAGAGCATGAAGGAGATTCTGTGAGAGCTGGAGAGGGCCATAGAAAGTCCTTAACCCATCAGCAGGACTGGTATTCGCTCCTTTGTGGAAGTAGGAGCAGGATGAGCACTACCAGAACTCTACAAAAAAACCTGAGATCCTAAAGTCCTTTAGTGGACTCTATGCTCACTGCCCAGCGCCGTGGAGCCCGACTGGCAATTGTATTAGAATACCAGAATTGGCCAGGCAGCAGCACCCTGAAAGCCATTAGGTAGCGAGACAAAGTCCTTGGACCTCACTCCAATAGAATAACTCTTTTGTTTTTAACGTGCTACCCAGTTCGTATCAGTATAGATATAAGCCCCCCCCCCCTCCTCTAAATTGAGATCTGATCTGTGTCCTTTAATTTTTTTTGAGCAGTCTATGAATAACTTGGTAACCAACTTGTAAACTCTGCCTCTTTCAGGTTGAGCAGGGAGGTTCCCAGCGCACGGAGCCTCAGAGAAGAGCTGTTGTGGCTCCAGCAGAGCTTGTCTGTGCTCGGCTCCCCCGTCGTTCTCTGCCACAACGACCTTCTCTGCAAAAACATCATCTATAACCAGAAGGAAGGTGAGTATGACGGGGTGTAGTCGCATACTTTTCTGTGTGACTGAGTGCGAACTACACTGCTCCCTGTACCCAGATATGATTGCATTAATTAGATGATTTCAACCCTAGTCACATGCTACACTCATTGTCAGTGTTTGCATTGGACAGTAGCTGTAGAATTAGAACGGTCAGACAAGACAATCTGAGTTTGGCTAAGGCTCTTGATTAAATCATTTCTCCAAAGTTATAGTTTATTTATTTATATAGTACATTTAATTACAACAGGAACGTTGACCAAAGTGCTGTACAAGAACACAAAATACCTAGTAAAAAGTCATGGCTGTTAGGGTAAAAAGTTGTGCAAAGAGAAAAGCCTTGACTCATGGATTTATTCTGTTTTCTAAATTTGTCTAATCTGTCGTTCTAATTCTGTGTTGAAAATACAATTAGAAATGTTATCAGCTTGAAAAAGCAGCATCATTGCATCATGCTACATACATAGTCTGTGTTACTGGCAGCATATGTTTTTGGTGCTATGTTGCCATTTTTGTTGGTGTGAATGTGAAGCAAACAGTCTTCGGGTAAACTTACTTGTGCACTGAGCTACTGCAATTATACCAGCCTATGAATCCAGTGGATTTATGTATGTGGGAGGGGGGTTGTTTAAGAGCTGTCAGCCCCCTCGTCAGTGTGTGACGAGGGGCGAGACCCTTCTTACAGCTCCTTGTGTCTAGCCTTTCTCCCTCAGGAATAACAGCAGAGGCTGTGGCTGCCCCACCCTGCCCCAGGGAGGCAATGGAGAGAGACAGACCTCACACACGGTCGGCTCTGAGGGCCCTCGCATACTCTGCCCACTCCTCAGACTAATCTGGATGAGTTCATGGCAGCAGTAGGAGCCAACTATCTAAACTATCTACCTGTCACCTTCCTTTTGCTACTTGGCCAACAGTTGTCCATCTGACAAACTATTGTTCCTACAGTACTGGTTATTACACACCCGTTTTTATAGGTGTCTTTGCTGTAAGTAACTCTGAGCACCACTCAAATGGCTAAATTTTAAAGCTGCTTTCTGCTTCTCTTCAGTTTTTTTTTTTTTTTTGTCAATATTAATCACTTGAAAGAAAAGGACGTGGTGATACAGTATTCTGTATTTTTTTCTGTAAACTAACCCCATGATAAGATCCACACTGAATCCAGGTACAGCTAAAGGTCCATGTTTTGGGATTATTTCATGTGTAATATAGCACAGTGGATTTAAAATGAAGCCCTCAAATGTGGTTCAAGTCTAGACCAACTTTGTTCATGAGGAATACAGTATGAGTTAAGGTGTTGTTGGCATTTACTACCTAGTTACTTCATTTTTAACAATACATTTCTCACAAATTGCTCTAATAGATGCTCCTAATTGCACTAAATGTGTGTTCATCGGCTGGTCATGTCAACAAATTCACTATTTTACTCTTGTGACTGAAAACAATTTAAAGAAAACCACTGAGACTTATTTGAAATGGGTAAAGAATTGTAGCAATTTTTGGAGGTCTGGCTTAAAAAGTCAAAAAATAACAATGTGCAAGTCATTCTTAGTAATTGTCTTTTCATGGGAATAGTTGACAGTAACAATAAAGAATATAATCTAACTTTCAATAAAAAGATATAACTATAAAGCTTGTGAAAAAACATTTTGCCAGGGCGCTCCTAAAAACCTCCTGCATACAAATATATTTCTGAGAGAGTGTTGCCACTTATAGAACTTGAATAAAATCTGTGTTGCACATCAGGCGAAAGCTGAGCAAGGGAAAAGTTCTGGTGTCACCCGGCTTTGCATGACAATGCAACACTCTTAAATTCCTCCACACAGAAATGCAACATCGCCTGGAGCCTGTACTCTAAAGTTAATTTCTTGTATAGGCATGTAAAAGTTTGGGCACTCAATATGCATGTTTGTGGAATTGCAGAAGCATATTACAATCTTCAATAAGTACTGGATTAAAAAGATCTAGTGTAATTGTATCTGCCTCAAACATCCAAACAGAACTAAACCACACGTACAAATGACAACTGTAATGGAATGACACCACAATAAACTCTGGGCCTTTCAGCTCCAAGCAAACTTTATTGTATTTCTGGCTGCGCCCACTCAGTTGTCTAAGGTGTCGTTTTTGTAAATGCAGTTGCTGTCTTATAGTGCACTTACACCCTTTTGTTGAGTTGGCATAAAAAGAAACTGAATGACTTCCATGCCACTTCCTGTCACTTCTGTTCAGCTGTAGCTGCTGACTTGAAACCACTTGTCTGCTAACGTGACAGCAGAAAAGCTACCACTTCCTGCATTGATAAACAAAAGAGCTGGAAGCGGTCATCTTTTTTTCTTTCTTTCTTGTTTTTTTAAGCTGTTGCACACTTATAACAAAGGCTGTATTACATTTTCCTGCTTGTTCCTGTCTCTCGGTCCCAGTCAGAGGATCTTTTACTCTCCCCACTCTAACTGTTGCTCAGATTTTTCTTTTTCAAAACAACCAAATCTCTTGACTCTGGCCCAAAGCCCTGTAAGTCTGCAGCTCAGCAGCTAACAGCAAGCCTCTCAGAGCTACTTTGCAGAAGCAGTAGTGATGTTAGGCTATTGGATATTCAGCAGACCAATTGGAAGGGAGCGATGAAGGGGAGTGTTAAGTCAAGGGGTGGTGGTTAGGCTTGATGGAATGGGCGTGAAAGAATGGCTAAAAGACAACTGTGTCAGTGAGAGTGAGCATGTGTGAAAGATGTTTGCCCCAACCTTTTCATCTGCTGCACAGGGGGGCTATAGCCACTGCCCGGAGGTGTTCAGTTGTGTCCCGCTAGGACCCACACGCCGGCTGGTAACCCACCTCAAAGTGTCTTTCTTTGTAGTCCAGCACCAACTCAAAATCTAATGTTCCATACACTAGGGTAAAGAAGCTAGCTAAAGCCAAAAATAATTAGTAGAGTAGAGACATTTAATTAAAAGTACTGTTTAAAAAAAATATCTGTATTTGTTAATGTCTCTGTAACAACTGGGCTTGTGAAAGTAAGTGTTTGCATTTTGACTTTGACTGGATGCTTCTCTCTTTGTTCATTGTCTGTGCAGTGAAATCACATTTTCAGCAACCTGCAGATGCACTCACGCAGCACCATATTCTTTGAATTTTACCTTCCATGCTCTTACATCAGACTCCAAATGACAGTAAATATAAGTGCATATATTTTGCAAACCTGGCCTGAAACTGGTGCCTACATTAGCGGCTGTGTGGGATTTTGTGTGCGCACTTGTGTGCGTGTGTGTGTGACTCGTACACATCACGAGAATTTGTCTGAAGCTCTCAGTTAAGCTGAGAGTTGTTGCTCCTGTTTGTCTTCAGCCATCATCACTGCTGGTGCGTAGTTTCTTAGAACTTGTAAGTTGACTTGTGCTTGTAAGTACGTGGAACTTGAACTTTCTGAGAGCATGGATCAAATAGTGTGGTTGCTGTACATTTGCTTTGGCTGCTCACCGGCTACTTATTTCACGTGTGTGAAATGTCTCTCTTCTTTGTATCTCTTTGTATTTTATTATCTTCCTCCTTTTGTTCCCTGTGCCCCGTTTCCTTGTTTCTGTCTTCAAAGCATAACATTGACTTGGCCATTTTCCTTTTACTCTGTGTTTGTGTCCAAAACAAATGTTCTCTGAGAAGCAGGCTCTGCTCCTTTTCCTTTACCATTTGCACATGTTTCACGTATTACAGCATGCTCTGTGCTCTTTGATTTCTGCTAATATGTTCCAGCTGCCTTAAGATTTATAACTCCGCTTTCAAATGAACACAGACATACACATCTTGATGTTTGTTTCATCAAAATTGTCTGTTTCTCAACACTTCTGCTACATTCAAAATGCAAACTCTTACTCATCAGCCCTTAAAACTAGCTCAGTAACCGTGCCAGTCCAGTTAGGAAGTCAGAAAGATAGGAAATTACATGAAAAACCTTGACATTCTGAGTTATCAAAGGGAAATGCAACATAATCATTGTAATGTCTGCCTCCTCGTGTCTTTGTCTAAATGATGTCGCTTCTGTTTCCAGGGAATGTAAAGTTCATTGACTACGAGTACACTGGGTACAATTACCAAGCCTATGACATTGGGAACCATTTCAATGAGTTTGCTGGTAAGTGTAACTCAAACCACTCACATGTGTGAAAGTAATTTGTGTTTGCTGCTTTGCTATGGTATAGATGCACAATATTTACTATTATTTCTGTTTTATAGGCCTGAATGAAGTGGACTATAGTCACTACCCTGGGCGGGACTTTCAGCTTCAGTGGCTGCATTCTTATCTCGAAGCCTATAAGGAACACAAAGGCCAAGGTAGTGCAGTCACTGACAGAGAAGTGGAGAGCCTCTATGTCCAAGTCAACCAGTTTGCCCTGGTAAGTATTTGTAGTTGGTCCGGCGTCATCTACTCAATAATGGATGGATTGCTAGTTGGATGTGACGTGAACACAACAGACACAGCCTGGCTTCAGCCTGGCTTCAGTAAAATAATCATTTTAAGCCAAATGTTTGCACTGTTACAGTAAAGCTGCACCTGGTCTACAGTTTATCAGACCAAGCTGCATTTATTTATTTTTATTTTAGCCTTTCTGGATTAAGTATTTGAGCTACCGTATCACCAGCTTACTATAAATCTGGTATATTAGTGTTACTGTGAGGGATTGGCCATAAAGGTGCACTTTATATTGTGTCTCTCATCAAATGTTGTTTATCACAAAACAAACTCTATTAAGAACTCCAACAGTATTCTAGTAATGGTGTCGATCACCCACATTTATTTTGTGTGACTAAACGCACATGTGCTTTGGAGAAAATAATAGGAACCGCCTGCAAAGCAAACTTGTCACTTGAAGTCTTGAACTAGTACAAATATTTACTCTGTAGTTTAAAAAGATAAAATAGTTACCTGAACAGACAAATATTACTTCTGTATAATTCAGCCTTTCCCCCAAAATGGTCAAAAATAAAGCATTAACATTAGACATTGACCAAGTACAGTGAGGTCCTTAGGGCTTGTTCTGAATGATTCTCCACACTGTAAGCTGTTGGGTCAGAGTGGTGCATGTTATACAGATCACACAGACATAAACTACCTGCTCTGAATATGAGAGAAGGATGACTGACACACTCACTAATCTAGCCACCACATGGGTAACAATAACTAAAGATAACTTGCAGCCTTGGTGAGACTCGCCGTTGTCCCGTGAGACAGATTCTGCCTTGTTTACTCTAAAGAGGAATAGAGGGCAGTGTGGAGGATGGGCAACTGAAACAATTGTATTTCTGTGTGAGCTGTTTGTAATTGCTGCCATAGGGCCTCTAGTTTTATACGTACTTGTGTGTGTCATGTTCGATAATTGGAAATAACATGTACTTTTAGACTGTGAGCACACGGTGAACCTTTCTCTCTCTGTCTCCTTTTTGCCAAGGCTTCTCATTTTTTCTGGGGTCTCTGGGCTCTGATTCAGGCCAGATTCTCCACCATCGACTTTGACTTCTTGGGGTAAGTTGCCATCTTTAAATAATCTAGCGAGCACACTTTTCTTTGAGCCGTTATATCTTGGTGTGGCAAGCACAATTTAGTAACTTAATCACGTTTAAGAACAAAATGTTAAGCATCCACATGGATATTTCAGGATGTTCTGTTATTTTTGCACTGGCATTTCGTGGTAACATGTCACGTACATATTTATCTCACTGCTGGCACTGCTGCTGTGTGTCTCTACTTTACAATCAGATATGCAGTCCTGCGGTTTAACCAGTATTTCAAGATGAAACCAGAAGCGGCTGCACTAAAATTACCAGAATAAAAGCCCGCACCTCCCTCATCATCATCTCCTCTTCGTCCTCAAACCTGCTCTGCACCTCACACGATGACCTCAGAGTGCCCTCTAGAGGTCCCTGTTGAGAAGAAGCCAGACTCTGAGTCCAGTTTAGTTTCTGAAGATCCCCTCTAAAGTCCACATCCATAAAGACTGAATGGGCAATGATAAACACTGTTAATCAGGATAAAGCCCATACTGTCAACATGGGTGTGTGAAGGACCAATTTTAAGATCCGCTATAATGTGAAGTCCACTTGGTTAAATTTATTTTCATTATCAATTCAGTTGATATTTGCATATCAGCTTATTGTATTTATAAGCAGCTCTTCAGATGGCTCAGCTCTGTCTAAGGCAGAGAAGAAGCATCATGTGAGCAAATACATGGCAACTACCAGCATTATTTTATTTTTTTTTGTCTTTCTTTAAAAGTTGTCCAGACATTAATCTGACTGCCTAGACACCTTCCTAATATCACATTCATGGGGAAACCCCCTCAGAACCAGCCAAGTCATAGACCACATTTATGACAACGGGCAAATAAAGCCTGCTTTATTTGCCAAGGAGCCAAGATAAATGGTAGAAAATGCTAACATGGAAAGGCCAGTCCTGTCTCTCAGTCCCATGTGATAGGAGCCACACCACACCAAAAACACTTGAGGTCTGTCTTGTGATTCTTGTTTTCACCCCCACCCCCTACATTTCCTGTCCATGCATGGGTGGTGCCTAAGAATAGCCATGTAGTAAATGTTTTACTTTGTAAAGGTAGAAAAGGGGGTTTCAGGGGAGCAGCTTGTGTTTACCTCTAAAATCTTCCTTAAATGAAATGGTTGTAGATCATTGAAAAGCCATTTGGTTTGACAGTAGTTCTCACTGTACTTCTAGTTTTGTTACTTTTGACACTTTTGTTAACTTAACACAAAGATACATTTTACTGTAATTTTTACATTCCGCACTTGTAGTACTAGATTCTAAAATTGGTGGATTTCACGTGGTAAGTTAGCAGCGTCCATCCTGATAGGGAAGGATTTGGAGTCTTCGTCAATATTATGAATCACTTTTGTCCTAAAGCTCCAAGGACTAAGCATTTTGTGAACACGTTCTCATTTAGAGGTGTGTGTGACGTGGCCTTGCTGGCTGTCAGATTTTTGAAGCAGAGTTGGCATTTATCATGTTAAATGATGGATGTTAAATGGTATGGAAAAGTGGAATTCTGGTAAATGAAAGTCAAAATGATTATCTCAGGCTGCCAGTGGAACTTGAAGATAATTTTTAACAGCAATAACTATTGAAGTTGGTAAAGAACTCTTTAAACAAACTGTTTTTAAAAGAATCTTTTAGGAACTTTTATGAAAACTAAGAAAGCGTAGCTCTCGGTGATTTAACAAGCAGACACCAAAGTGCTGATCGCCGTAAACACTTGCAAGAAAAATGTTTAGAAGAACCTAAGCGTTTCAGATCCTTACACTGTTTAAATGTCACCATGACCCAGCAACTCTTGCAACTGGTTTTTGTTTAGTCCAAAACAAAATCACACGTTTGCAGAGCTCAGTGAAAGCAGTTATTGACACAAAGTTGTCCACTCATACTCATGCAGTTATAAATAGATGTAGAAGTGTCAGTCTGCCTTTGTGCCTTTTTTTTTTTTTTTTTAAGTCTTATTTTTCACTCAAAGCAATGAACTTAAGGATTATTACTCTTCTGTTTTTAATTAAGTGTTGCTTTTTTATGCTGGAGGATTAAGATGGATAGATAATAAAATTCTCCTATTGCACCTAGGGTAAATTAGAAATTCTTGTCTTTTAACCTGTGACTTATAAACCCAACCATCTACTTGGTGGTAAAGGGTTTTTAATTTGCTGGTTTGGATTGTGCGGAGAGAACATTTCTAAAGGGTCTCTCGGAAAGTTGTTTGGAGTATTAAGATAGTAGACAAGACTAAGTGTACAAAAAATCCATCTGAATAATTAAACTGGATGAGTGCATTTTCACTGTATATCGAGTAATCTCTCTAGTCTTTTAACTTGAACCACTACATCTTAGAAATGCATTTATATTTAACATTATTGGAGGGGGAAAGGTTAAACTCTGGCCACTGTAGCATATGTTTATATGTATAACTAACGTAATGATAGCTTTTTTTTTTTTTTCTTTTTCTCATGTGAATATGTGTACATAGAGGGAGGTTTTTTTTCTAAGAAATGAATTAAGGTGGAAAAACTGCTCAATGTAAAGAGTGAAACTGGAAAAACTAAATATGCTTAAAAATAAAGTATATTTACATTTATGTCTGCTTTTGTCTTTTTTTTTTTTTCTCCCCCTGTGGCTTTAATATTGGACTGGGGGGGGGATATATAGCAGGTGTCACTGAATTTTCATTTAAAAGTTCATTTTAATTGAAATCTTACAATTTTTACCTTCCCTTTCTTATGGGTCATATAGAGTGAAACAGCGCCGCTCTACAAACGGTAAGGGAATGTCAGTTAGCCGGACACACTGAGAAAATGCTGGAAAGGTTTTTTGTTTGTTTTTTTTTCCTGAAAAGTTGCTTCTCTTTATTTGGTCGTAACGTTTTCAGGGGGAGAAACATTTGGTCATTCATCCAAGTGACATCAAGCGCTAGCATTTCCAGCCCCGGTAATCATTAATTTTGCAGTTTTAATCCCTACTTGCATTTTATTTGCCCCAAAAACAGTTATGTACAAAACGACGGCGAACAGGACAGGTCCGTACAAAGACAGACTTGACAAAAAAGAAAAAAGTACGAGGAAAAAATCAAAGGAGTGAAAGAGTCAGACCCATACGAGCATACAGAGTGGAGTAAGGACGTTAGCGTGCTGCCCAACTTTCATCACGCACATATTTATTATTATATGGTCCTAAGTGTGAGTGCATACACTCACAAAATGTTTAGTAACTTCAGATCCCTGCAACAAGCCCAGGTCCAGTTTACTTTGGTGATTTGGACTATTCCATTTCACAGCTGTTGTTACATTTTGTTTTTTCCTTTGCGTTGGCCTGTACAGGAGATGATCTATTTGTCGTTTCAGGTTGTAGTATTACACAACATTTCCAGATCTTTTTTTTTTATTTGTTGTTGTTGTTGTCCCGTTTGGATCTTTAGCCAGTCAGAATTGTTGTCTTAAGGCCAAGAAAGATGCCAAGCGGATTTATTTTACCAAGTGGATCATCATGGCCTTGCCATATTGGTCCATTTGATTGACCTTTATTATAATTATGAATTTATTTTATTTTCAGTTGCTACAAACGGGACAGACATGACTGGGGGATAGGACAGGGAGAAAGAATGAAAGAAAGAGAGGGAGAGAAAGAAAACCAGAGGGGAGAAGAGACGGTGAGAAAGGGGGGAAGAAAGAAAAACAAACAAAACACCTGGATCACCTGTATGGAGAAAAAAAAACAGAAGAGAAAGCAAACAAAAAAGAGCAACATAATAAATACAGCACCATCACAATAAACTAGCTAGCAGTAGATAACAGTAGATACTAAATATTAAACGATATTGTGCAGCACGCAAGATAGACAGCGCACAATGTGCTTTGAGGCAGCAGCCAAGAAAGGTGTAGTCCGCGTCTGTGAACACCCGTGTGTACACCTGTGTGCACACCTGTGTGGATCAGCATGCTTGTATTCCAAAGGTTTCTCCATGTAACGATCTGCTAGGGAGTGTGGGGAGCCACAGCCCCGTCCTCCAGGGTATGAAGCAGGTATGGAGGAGATCCAGGCCCCAGACATCCAGAGGCCCCAGAGTACGAGGAGGACCACCAAAAGGGGGGGAACCGTGCCACCCTCCTGGGAAGAGCTGAGTAGAGCCCCAAACGAGAGGTCACCCAGCAGAAGCCAGAGGGGGTTCCAGTGGCGTGCCCACAGGCTCCGCCGGCAGCCAGCTGTGCCAGAGTAAACAGAGCTTCAGGCCCATCATGTGATCTGAACATTTTCAGATCTAATAGAAATAAAATAAGTGTTTCGTAATTCATTCCATTTATTGTCTTTATTTATAACTGGCAGTATTGTTTCATTCTATTATAGATTCTTACAAGATAGAGGCAAAATTGTATTCCATTATGCTTTATTAGCTGCTTCGGTGAAAAACAAATCAACAATGCAAAAACAAAAAAAAACCCACTGGAAAACAGTTATTCATCACTTGATTGCTTCAGTGGATCTGCGCTCGACAGTGCAGCCTGGGCAGAGTAGTCGAACGCAGATCCACTGAGCTCTCAACACAGACAGCATCGTCAGAAGAAAGGTTGATAAAATAAATTAAAAATTTAGTATTGTTCGATACAAATGCGTACCGAACCGAAAGCACTGTATCGAACGGTTCAATACCGATACGAGTATCGTTGCACCCCTACAAAACACATCACCTTTATCAGTGATGCATTTTGATTCACTTGGATTTCACTTGGTTCTCTGTGTGTAACAACAAGCCAAACCACATGGAAAAGCTACCGCTGATTTGGGCCAGAGTAAACAAACTATAGGTGTGAAAACACTCTCAGACTTTCCAGGAGCCCTGGACAGTCAGACCCAGCCTCTGTTTGCAGCGTTCTTTCATCCTCTTAAATACCTCTCCATGGTGGTGTCTCACTCCCTTTTCACTTGTTGGTCTTAAGAGTGAGTGGAGCTTTAATCCATTAGTGTGTACTATGTAGTCCAGGCAACATAATGTCATGTTCATATATTTAAAGATAATATAATATTACTTTGACATTTCTTTTGTCTTGTGCAGAGATGGAAAAAAACATTTGAAAGCTACTTAAGAGTTGACATAGAGATGTCCACAAGATGGCGACACAACCCACTAAAAGAAAGTAGTACCCACATAGCTCCTCCAGGCTGGCAGAAAGCTCACCACAGGGTACAGAAATAATCCCATTCAGCATTTATTATTTGTGATATTAATGCCTATTAGCATAGATTTCTATATTTAAAACAAAGGCATCTCAGTAATATGCCTTGTGTTGAACATCTACACTCAAATGTACAGGAAAATAGTACATTTCTTTTTTCTTTTATTTTCTTTTTTTTAATGTCTTTTCCTGTCTGGAAGCACTTGCAATCAAATTTATGATCTGATTGCACTAGTGTGGCAAACACATTTCGCTTTTCCGAGATGTTTTCTATAAGTTCTCTATAGGCTCCTCTTGTTCGGGGTTTATCTGCTTATTTCCTCATTTCAATTTGTGTTATTTCAGTTATTACATTATATGTAGTATATTCTGTGACAATGTCTAAGGTAGGACAGACAGGAGAAAAGGGGGGGAGGGGGGGGGCACAGTAAATAGAAATACACAGTGTATCGCCCACTGCCACATCTGTAAGAAGAAAACAAACATTCAACACCTGGAGTGCAAAAATTAAAAAGCGCACAGGTACATAAATTAACGATCTTCTTGTGGTGTGTGCGTATCTGTGTGTGAGAGAGAAAGATGGAGTACGTTTGTGTCTTTGACATGAAATGTGGGTGGGAAGCTGCAATTACGCCACCTAGGAGCCAGAAGCAGACAGAGATGGATCCGGGAGAACCAGGCCATCCGAAGCCCCAAGAGTACTGAAGACCTCAGGCCACACATCTCAGCGATATCTGCGTATCTGCGGGGCATGGAAAGATCAGGGTCCCAGTGTTCTAGGAGCCCAAGAACCACACTGTTTGCATTTGGTCACTCACTTACCCACTAATGACACAGAGACACATATATCACACATGCACACACATTGACCCTCCCCTTTGAGGTGCCAGCAAGCAGATGCCCCCCGAATAAGCAGTGAACTGAGACGCTGCCAGAGCATCGCATCAAACCACCTGTAGACCTCCGTACCTGGCAGGGTGTGTGAAACGGGTGCAGGAAGATGCTGACAATCCCCACTAAGTAATAGAATTGATCAGTGGGGACCAGAGGGAAACAAATTCATCCAGTTAGTTTTGTGAGGAGGCAGACGTTCTCTCCAGATGGTTTGATCTAGAAGTAAATTTCTTTATTGAACAATACATAAAAATATTTTTGGATTTCCAGTTCATGAGCATAGGTTTCTTAGCGATGCATAAGGCAGTATCTATTTCACATATGTCACCTATAATGCACAGCTTGGGTGAGGTTGGGATACAATGACTAGACCATGTGGATAGGTAGGGTGTGCAGACCCATATAACATGCATATAGTTGTGAGCAGAGTTGTCTTTGCAATGGGTGCATGTATTTGAGTGTGTGAGACCCATTTGGAACAACCGTTCTCCTATATAGTTTGTTCTGTAGACAATTTTATATTGTAAGTTGTAAGTTGGGGATTTCAGTTATTTTGAAGGTGTTCAGACAGTTTTGATCTGGACTGATGGAAAGATCTTGCTCCCAATTTATGGTTGGGAGGGGAAATAATTCATTAGTTTTAAATAAAAGTTAACTTTTTTTTGATCACCATTTGAGGGTACAAATATTTATTTATTTTACCCAAGACTGATATTAATCTTTAACAGGGCTGTCAAAATTGAGAGCAAACAAAACAGCTGCTATAATGCCCTCTGCTGTCTTAGTTTAATTGGTCACATGACTGCACCGTGTGACAAACACGCGTCATTGTTTTAGAAAGTCTCCGTTTTCGCTGTCCACACTGCGACGTGAAAGCACCGTTTTGAAATATATGCGTTTCGGGAGCGTTTTCAAAACGTTGCGTTTTCCATCAGCGAAAACGCCGTTTCAGTGTGGACAGGAGGCCAAAACGGAGAGAAAACGATGACGTAGCCTAAGTGAGATTGTAAGTAGTGTACTGGTGAAAAAACAGGTGTGATCCCTGACAGTTGGGTGATGTGAACGCCAAGCACCGCAAAGAGCAAAATCATCCATGTATTGTTTAAGAATATCTGCCATCAGTTCAAATAAACATAAGTGAACTTAAATCAACTGAAATTAAGTTCAACATGCACACAGCTACACTGATCTGGTCCTTTTCCCTGAACACCTGTGTTCATCTGCTTAAATAGTTCATTTACGCCTGGACTATTTCATTAGGTAGGTGAGACAAATATTTCTATACTCAAACCTATACTGCTACTCCTTCCTAGCGGTAAAACTCTGCAGTGTATAGTCGATACATATTACAACAAATCCATTTCTCTATAAACACACTCTAAAATCAGCTTTATTAAATTACCAATATTCTCCCCCTTCTTCCCCTGGTCACTTCCTGTGACCTCAGATTAGCCAGGAAGCTATAAATACAGGAAGTGAAACTATATTTCCTCTTGTTCCTGGAACACAGGTAGGTAAGGTGAGTTCAAACTAAACCAATTAACAGGTGAAATAAATAACATGTTAACTTAACAAACTTTTGTCAGAATTTATTTAAACCAATATGTTATGTTATATAATCTGTAAAAGTGTAAAACATAAACAAACCCAGGATATTAGATGTTTGCCTACTACAGAATACATATGAGATATGGCTAAATCAAAAACAAGAATGTTGACTAATACTACGGACAAATGGTGTTCTCATCCACTTTGTTGCAAACCTCTTTTCCCTGGAACCAACTCCACGTGTGACAAACCTCAGTGTGATCATGTTTAAACTAATTATTGGAGTGTTGAATGTTTCCTAAAGTTCAGTGATAGTTTAAGTACCTAAAATCAAATATGATAACAACAAAAAAAGAAAATAGGCTGTGGCTGATTAAACTGGTGTTATTTGAGCTATGTAGACATTTCTATTAGTGGGAAAGGAGAGCAAAGTAGAACGAGGAGTTGTCTGTATATACAGATTACCCCAGTTAATACAGCCATGGTGTGGTGTTTTGGTTGCGATAAAGCGGGTCTTTGACGTACAGTTTATCGACTGTGATGACAGCTTGGGAGCCTCCTTGGATGAAATTCTTTCGGATCGGGAACTGGGCTCTGCGTCTCTCCAGGATCTCTTTTGGAAACTGGTCGTTCACGCTGAAGTCCATTCCTCTCAGCCATAGCTGGACTGGCCATCGGGCGTACCAGGCATTTGCCCGGTGGGCCGGTGGTGATTTTTCATTTTTATGGGCTGATGGGGGGTTTTTTCCGTTTTTTTTCCGTAACGGTATAAACACCGAAAGGTGGTGGATTGGCCAGATGCTGGGAGATGTGTAAAAATAAGTCAGTTGTTTGGTGGTGGCATCGCGGAGCTTCCACAGATTCAGTAACATTAGCAAGTGGTGGAGGCCAGCAGATGCAACACGCTGGCAGGTGGATGACGGAAAGGCAGGAGGAGCAGAGACCCGAGGCGGTGAACTGAATTTCAGGTAAGAAGTTATGACCTGCAGTCTATCTGGGTCAGATATAAACCAAGTTTAGGTGGAGTTTGTTTTCGTTGTGCTGACTTTTTACAGTCAGTTACAATAACTCGTACTGCTACTAGCTAGCATGACGGAGTTTCTATACAGCTGGGTGGGTGCTATGATGTTACTGATAGTGAACTTTATTCATAAGGTTAATTAATAGAGTTGCCGTCCTGTATCCAGAGAAAATATTATGCGTTTTGTATCGAGCTGAAAAGGAACAGTTTGTCCCGTACTTCAGCTAGAATGGAAAAAGACACAAAGCTGGAGTTATTCTGTGCCTTTACGCTGTCAGCTGCCTCTTCTTCTCTCATTCTCTCCCCTCCCTCTCCTGTTGCTACTTCAATCATGAAACTGATCAATGATCAGCTGATTGGCTTTTGTGTCTTGTTTGTTTATCGCCCACTTTGCACCAGAAAAAGGAAACCAGTGGATGTAGTGCTAAACAACAGCATGATCAGCTGTTAAGCTTGATCAGCTGTTGTTAGAATTTATTTAATATTACTTTCTAGTATCAGCTGAGGTTATCTGGTGAGAGGGAAGCACAAAGAAATACTTTTCTTATTCTCATTTAAAATGTCTCGTTTTTATTAAATAATTATCTGAATCATACAACCAAACTTTTTATCTGATGTAAAATGTATAGAAATCATACATAGCAACAAGACGGTGTACGTCACTGTCACAACAGCGTCTGTTTTCATTCAAAGGCTTTATGGCTTTTCCTAGTCAAAATGCCCGGGCCGATTTTTTTTTTTTTTGTCCCAGTCCAGCCCTGCTCTCAGCTCCTGGCTGTGGCTTTTCACCAGCTCTTTCTGTTTGAAGTGTTCGCAATTGGCCATGATCAGTCTGGGTCGACTTCCCAAATGATGGACATGATGAAAAGTGATGTTTTCAGCAACGGCCTCCGGGAGTTTCATGTAAGTCTGACTCACCATTGTTTCCGGGTCGTCTTCTGTCTTCTCTGGTAGTTTCTTTGACAGTTTCATTGATTTTTAACATTTTCTTCAGAGAGTCAGACCATTCCCTCTGTGACACACTCTTCACTCTTTGAAGGTGGCGTTTTCAGCACCAAGTGTTTCGACCTGCTGCTGGCTGAACTCCACGGACTCACGCATGCGTGAAAATCTTTATGGAGGATTTCCAAGAGGGCCCGGCTTGCATCAAAGCTGGACAGTTTTTGTTTTGTTATTTTAATCTATGGACGCCAAAATATTCACCATGTCATTGTTTTGTGGTGAAGCTCACTCAGGTTAGTCTGAGGATTGTGTTCGTTTGCTGCTGAAAGGAGTCGGCACCTTGTTACCTGGTTTCCCCATAACAACTTGCTCGCAACACTCGCTAATATGCGGCTGCAAACTGTCCAGGTCTTCTTTGCGGTTGTGGTGAAGTTGGTTGGAATGTAAGTATAATTCCTATTGTTGTAACCTTAAAAGCTGTCAATGAATAGACTTGGCAGAGAAAAGAAATTATGGTTGAAATGTTCTCAATGACGCACCGTGCTCAGTGTTGCCAAGATTTTGCTGTGTCTCTCATTACTATAGAATAGCTTCTCCTCACTTACCCGTCTCACTTACCTGTCACTTCCTCCAAATGGTGAATTTCTGAGGAAAACACCACATTGAAATAAGCTTTGACTGCTTTGCACCACTGAGCTTTGGGACTGCGGTCTTTTGGCATAGACAGCAGTTGGTTATGCAGCCAATTTTAGTTCTATAATTAATAATGAAATGGACAAAGGATATAACTTATTTAATAAGTGGCTAATTGAACACTATAAGCAGGGATTCTGTGATGCGTTTAGTACTGTGCAGAACTGTAAAGATGAGCAGTGAACACACAAACTTTTAATAGTGCATATGTTTACAGTAACCCAAGAGTTAAATTAGAAACTCAGTCATGCCTCACACCCCAAAACCAAACAAGTAATTTCTTACCATTCTCTTGAAGCAAATCAGGCCTGCCTTTCGTCTCCCTAATGCGAGCACTGTCTTATGCAGTCGAACAATTACAACAGCGCATTATCCAACTCGCTGACTGTAATTCAATTAACTTCCTCCCCCTGGCTTCATCCACCCAGATAATACACACATTAATTAACAACAGAATCCAATATCGCCTGTTCTGCGCCTCCACTTATTTTCATTTCCCATAAAAAGGTCATAGCAGCCACTTCCAGCTGAAGACAATTAGTGTAAGTGCGTAGTAATAGATTACACTTGTATATCACCAAGACCCACGCGTCTGTGACAGGGAGTGGTGAAGTAAGCCTGTTGGTAGTCAGAGGCTATGGCCTGGGAGGAGAGAAATGCTGACACAGCTGTGATGTGCATCCATCAGAGGTGTCATTTCGCCAAACTCATAAAGCCAAATCTCCATGGAGTGGATTTTTAACAACTATTTCATGCTTCAGTTAAATGGAAAAAGTCTGGTTGCTTTCTTCAGCATTTCTCAAGATTAGGGATGAGAATCGAGAACAGATCCCTGTAGAGAACCAGTTATCACTAGTTAAAATCTTGGGATTGTTAGTCACCTTGCCTATTGATCCAGCTTATAGGTTTCACTTCCACTTGAGCTACAGTCAGCTGATAGTCTGTGTGTTGTAGGAGGAAAACAGTGGTGCAGTCTGGATGTGGAAATGTGATATTTAATGTTTGTATTATTTAAATTTGGTTATACTTCATTTAGATGTATATTTAACTTGACAGTGAAATGGCTTCAAAAACAAGAAAAAGAATAGCTATAAAAAGCTGCAAGTATTTGTTCTACACTATACATGAAAGTGCAGAATCATATTCAGAAATAACAACGTTAAACAGTAACTTAACAGAGTTCCTTGGATACTCAGTGCTATAATATCTACAGTTAAAATTCCAGATGTTGCATCATCACTATCAACTGATATTCAAACTGAAATGATTTAAATATTCTGACTTGAACAGTGGCATTCCATCGGGGCAAGCACGGCTGTCAATACTTGCCCAATGAAACAGACATCACTTAAAGCCTACTAAGTAAAAGCAATCTCTCTCTTTCCATCTCAAACACAATTCTGTAATTAAGCTTTTCCCATTACCTGTTCAAGTGTGAGCCATTGGAATATGGAACATAGAATCTGTTTTCGTGAGTGTGTCCGTATCCTGCTCACAAAGTAGTGGCAAGCAGCCTTTTTTGGAGGGTTTTGGTGCATGTACTTTGTAGACTAGTCTCTGGTCTTTGACAGGAAACTTATGGGAGACTAGTGCACTAGACAAGCTGCTCCTGACTATGCTTTTACTGCTCTGAGAACTAGATGTTGTGTGGAAACGTAGGTACCATAGCATTCCAAGTAAAAGGCCCCGCCATGATTCATCATAACCGATAAGTTTTACTTTATGTTAAATAAAACTTTTAATAACTCCTTTAGCACATTATCATGGAATTATGATAGAGAGGGAAACATGTCTAGTTTAACAAACAGGCAAGTTGAACAGGTTCTGGCTCCACCAGTATTTTCAGGTTAACATCTCCAATATATCACTTGGCTGACTGAAGGTTCAAAGTTTGCCCAGCTGTTTTGCTAACACACCAACTTAATTTTTGTATTAATATTTTAAAAGAAAGCATTCTTTGTACCCTGTGTAAACCTGTGAGAAACTAAGTACATCTTTAGTGCTTCTATGAGACTTAAGAGGGCAAGTAGCTAATCAAATGCTCATGATTAACTGATCATTAACAAATGTACCATCTCTAAAAGCAGATGTTTTGGCAGTTTGTTTGTCTGGAACATTCAGGTGTTTGTTAACTCAATGACACAATTTTCCAAGAACGTCATTTAGCAAATGAAATCTTACAATTCATAACAGTATAGTTAGAAAACCTCTGAACAAGTATATCTGCCCAGCGTTTAAAGCTTGGCTGAAATTGGGCCATACAACAGGACAATGATCCCAAGTGTATCTTTACAAAAGAAAAGAATCAAGATGCTGCAATGGCCACACACACACACACACACACACACACACACACACACACACACACACACACACACACACACCCCCCCATGGTTTAAGTCCTATAGGCAAGCTAAGCTCTATTGGGTGGCCAACGCCGACACCTGTAAATTCCAATTAGCCATTGCAGGTGCCAGAGTACAATATAGAAATATGACCAGCTTCCTTTTATATCTGCAGATCAAAAGAAGATGGTACACATTTCACCTCAACCATCTTCTTGAAGATGCCTAAAACAAAGAGACAAGAAAGCAGACACAAAAGCAATCGCACATCAGTGGATTGGTATTGAGGGGCGGGGGGTAGGGTCAGGGCAGTCTCAGTCATCCCTATTCAAAGCAGCAACCTAATTACCAGAGGAGAGGGAAACAGTAATTAGCAGAGAGTCTCACCTCGTTAATCACAAAGGGCTCCTTCGCTCTATTTATATCTGATTAATGGCTTGCTTAAGCATGGCGAGATATTTATGTTTCTGTTAATTGTGTGCAGCTTGTATCCTCCTCTCAGTGCGCTCCTGCGTGTTCACACCCCAACAGCTACACACTGACACACCTCCACTACACCTACCACATCTTTCATTCTCATTACTACTCACTGTCTGCAACAACAGTCAGAGCTGTCTAAAGACTGTAATTTGTTTCGTACCTGATTTGTTTCATAGTTATAATTAGCCTATTAGCCTGGCTACCTTTCCTGCATTTCCTGCAGCTGTAACAAGGGAAGCCCCTTTTTTCACCTTTGTGTTCTCGTTTTGGATATACTGGTGCCGCTCGGTGAACTTAGCTACACTTAAGACGAGGTAGAAGCACAATATCACGTGAAACTGTAAGCAGGCAGGGATTTTGTGATGTGTGATTTCAGGTTATTACCTTTGTTTATTTTTCTACATCCAAACACTGTTTGTGCAAGCCAAAACATAACCCTCATTTTACTGTGGAGGCACGAATGAGGGATAACCAGGGAAGGTGAGTAAAGGATGTTGACAACGCCACCTGTGGCGAGAGTTACACCCCAGGAAAGATTTTTATAGCCAATGTAGATGTTACACTGGCTACCAAGACCCACAGGCTCGTTATTAACAGCTGAGGTGAGGCAGATCAGTTTTACGAATCAAAATTTATTAAGAAAAACTACTAAAAGCATAGAACTGTAAAATCAGAGAAGTTCTTAAGGTAGCAGGGCTGAGTCTGCAAGACTGTTAATTAAAACACATTAACAAATAATGATTAAAACGACAAGGCTCGCTGCCACGGTGCTACCCTAGCAAAACAACAACTCGATAAACTAACTAAACAAAATGGTGGAGACCAAACCTACAGAGAGGAGTGCCCAAGGGTGCCACCAATTACTCACCTGTGTAGTTCCACTGCAAACCTCACTGTCACTCACACTGAAATCTAAATGGTGCAATCTACCTATGCCCGGTGTGTACACTCTCATGCACCAGGGAGGGGATTCCACCTCACGTGCCTAGCCCCTCAACAGGTGGCCGCACCTCTACTAAAGCAATGAAACGACAAAACATTAAATTAGTAAACGACATATACATAAAGCAAATACACCCCAAGTTACAGTTCTATATAAAAGTATGATTAAAATGTATAAAGCAATTCTGAATAAAAGACCATAAAACCAGAAGTCAGTCGAGGCCAGTCTATAAATGTTTGTAAGACGATAACAGGCCAGAACGAGACAAAACAAGACAGCAGCAGTATGGCACAATCCTGTAACAAAAAGAGGGAAACAGTCGTCAAGGTCCACGCTACTATATGCCACAGTATAACAAACACAAGAGTCCTACTCACCACTCTCTGAAGGGCAATACTAAAATGCGCAGCTTTCCTGAGGAGCTGTGCAGTGCTTAAGCTGCCTAATACTCTCAGCCACCTCGGATGGGAAAAGACTGCCAAATGCCTCCATGTGGTAGTGAAGGCAGCTGTTTCTTATAGGGCCTCTAATTATCAGCTGGAAAGGTGTGGATGTTAGTGCTGCATTAGTGGACACCACGTAAAATCCTACCCCAAAATCTACTTCACTAAATTACAGAAAGCTGGCACAAAACAAAACACTGGCATCTAAAATTATGGTTTAACAATAGGAACTTTTGCATAGTTTTAGTGAGTGCTGGAGGTAGTACCAGTCATTCCCAGAAGTCTGTTGTAGGGTCTTTTTCTGGATAAGAGGAACTTTGAGTGTATTGCGAGTATACTTGATTGTTCATGTACATACAAATTTTAGTGAATGCAGAAACGCCATATGTCATATAAACATTGGTAATGCATCACTTTGGAATTTGTATTAGCAATGTGAATGCAAACAGGAAAAACCTTGGAATGTATGCAGTTCCCTGAAAACCTACCTCGGTGACTATTTACCTCTAAATGGTCCCCACATTTGTTAAATATATAATTTCCCATTGGTTGTAAAATTAGTTTGAGGTTCTGTTCTCATTATTTTCAATATACTCCAAAACAAAAATAAAGTTTGTGTTCCTCAAAAAAGTTTTCAGTCCCCCAACAAAGCTAATAATGGGCTGAAATATGCAAATCCACCAGTGCAATAACATTTTCACCAAATGTGTATTTTTTAAGGTCTAATTTCAGCTGTGGTATATTCAGCCATGACCATGCTGCACTTCACTTCCTTTAGAAGTTTCTTACAACAGCGTAAGTGCTGGTGTGTCACATCAGAGCACAGAACACTTTGAACGAAAAGTAAGGCGTGTGATATAATATGTGCATGTCACTACTACCGTGTTTCTACTTGCCTTTGGTCGTGTAGCAAGGCCAGTGCTCCCCAAGTATCCTGCACACTTGTGGCATCCCGTGACTGTGCACTGAGCGCCACTGATTCAACCACACAGCTTCTTTCAATGTCGTGATTGCGCCTCACACAAAGACTGGAACTTAAACCGTGAGCTGAAGTGATGTTAACCACTAAGCTTGCGTCTCAGGGGAATGGAAACCTTGCTCTTAACCACAGCCTCTGGGTGAGACTCTGAATAGAAAAAAATGAGAGGTCTGTCAACTATAAAGGGAGAAGCATTCTTCCTGTGTTATTTCAGAGGACCTGTGCGTGTCTGTCTTCACTCCTCTGCTCCTGTCTGTCTGGTGTATGTGACAGGTGTAAATGCACAGTGAGAGACACGTGGAAAGACTGTAAGAAACATCTGTTAGCTGGAGGGTTTCTGATGGGAGCACTGTGTATTTTCCCCCTTCGTCTTCTCTCTCTTTCTCACTCTGTTTTCCTGCTATCTATCCAACATTCCAGCACAGCTTTGCCAAAGCTCAGTCGCTTGTTGCGATGGAAAGGGAGGCATAATGGGAGAGGATCAAAGAGCTAAACGAGGGGCTAAAGATACTGAAGCAGATTAGCAGCGCTTCCCACAATGCCGACAGCTGCTCATAACCACGCTGGGCCTAAAGATATTGTTTCAGATTAGCGGCAGCGCTACAATGCCCAGGCAGCTGCCGTCTGCTGCCCATATTACAATAGGAGAGGGAGGATCAACGCACACACTGA
The DNA here is from genome assembly GCF_018398535.1 of Haplochromis burtoni. Lineage (NCBI taxonomy): Eukaryota > Metazoa > Chordata > Actinopteri > Cichliformes > Cichlidae > Haplochromis > Haplochromis burtoni. The sequence goes on from NW_024582375.1 coordinate 4,127,164, forward strand.
AAAACATGTGTTATCATCACAAAGGGATTGTCAGCTTCAAACGCCTTACATCCCTCTGCCATCCCTCAGGATCAAACAGGCTGTTTGCTGGCAGTTATCACAGAGCTCTCTCTTCTAGTCTAGTCACATCTATTCTCCACTCTTCACTCTTCTTCCCTCGCTCTCTTTTTTTTCCACTCCTATTTTATTTCGCCCCCTCTTTCTCTTTCTCAGCAGGGCCCTAATCTCAATCACCGTTATCCTCGAAGCCATCGCTTTTCATAATATGCTCCTGCCATCTCTGACAGACAAATAATCAAGACAATCCCTTTTGTCTGGAGTTTGCTTCAGTCTCCCCCGCCCCTCCCTCCCTTTCGAAATTATCAACAACACAGGATCTTATTGTGGGGCTCTTGATATATCTCAAAGCCATATATTGTTTGTCTGAATTCTCTGACAACCTCAGAGCCATACTCAGCATCATAAAGAGCGAAATGTCTGAAACAGATAGGGGATCGCTTTGTTCTTTATTGTAATGGATGATGAACTCTCTAACTCAATCCACAGCATCCTAAACAGACTGCCGCTGAATGCATTCGCTGATATGAATGTGTCACATTATGAGGCAACAATTACAAGAATTGGATGAGAATTGTTCTTGAGGGGGAAAAAATGACAGCAATTCGTTCACGCAGGAAATGTTTTCCGTCACTGCTCATCTGATTGTTTTTTTTTTTTTTGTTTGGTTGGGGATTTTTTGCCTCTCCTCCACAGGGAACCATTTCCTAACTCACACACAGACATATAGATATTTAGACAGACACATACAAATGAAGAGGTGAGGGATGAGACAGACTGAATCTGACAATTTTCACATAATAAAAAAAAATTCTTTGGCTCAGTCACTGCACTTGAAGCTGCACGGACAGAAAACATTTTTGTTACGTGATTGTAATTATGGTATCTAAATATTTTAAACAATGTTTTACGGCACGTCGTGCCTCTGTGCAGCTTGCAACCTTTAAACTTTAGTAAAAGCGGCGTGATGTGTTAAATGCACAAATGCTTTTACTCACAAAAAGTCACATGCGGCAGACGTGGATATATTTCAAATGATTTTTGTTGCTTTCTTTATTTTCCCAATGAAAACATTTTCGCACATCAATTTGGGATCTTTATGATGAAAAGCATGAATGAGCTGGAGTAAGTGATTTTTGATGTTTATATTTCTCTGCATCACGGTATTCGATCATGTCTGCCAAGAACATCACGATAAAGTGAAACACCTAAAACCATCAGCAGTTTAAAAGTGGTCTTTTTTCACTTTTAATAACCACATAAAGCGTTAGAAAACCAACTGTGAGGAGCTTAAAGTGCAATAAGTGACATTCAAGCTCTCATTCAAATTCTGTATCCAAACAAGAACTTGTTATGATCAGGATTTGTAGTTAGTTTTGTTTTGCTTTGTAAATTAAATCCATATTAAGTTATTGATACAAACTGACTGTTAATAACAATAAGAAGAGATGCTTTTTTTTTTCCGTTGTTCTTCTTCATCAGACAAATCTCCTTTATGTTTGGATGAGAAGTTGAGATACAGTATGATTCACCTACAGTGTTTTTTTTATTTTTTTTATTTGAAGCTTCACCAGAATGCCAGTATTTTAATCATATATCTGTCATTTAGTGTAATTCATGTCCTTGCCAAACCACATAATGGGTGTTATTCGTGGTATGCGTGATGCTGGAATTGGAGGTTATGCCTCATCTGCGGAGTTACTCATCCCTTTGGAAGGCGAGATGAATGCCTCTGCGAGTAAAAAGAGCGAGGGTCCGCTGGGTGCCGTCAGCGCCGGGACTTCCCCGTTTCTCCAGTAGATGCCAGCAGTGAACCATTTAAAAACACGGCCACGTCTCGCTCTCTCTCCCTCTCTCGCTCCCCCTCTAAATTGTGAGGGCGCTCTGCATCTAGCTGCTTTGGAGTTGGAGATGGTACAGATGGCTGGCCTAAACGCAACACTTATCCAGACATTTCACTGTTCGCAGAATGATATCAAAGTCAACTCAAAATGGAGGCTGTGCCATCAACTTGAAACAAATTCTAACACTTCCAACAGAATTGTATTGTGAGTAAAGTCGCGGTGGATTTGGTCAGCGTTCAGCACAGATGTCCCCCCTGTGTGTGTTTGCGTTAAATAAAAACTAGTGCTCACATCCTCTTAAAAATTCAGCTGTGGGATTTTCGGGGATAACTGCTCACAATTATAATGTTTTAATCCAGATTGAATTCAGACACATTTATTTATTTCAGAGCGTGAGAGTTTAAATCGTGCTTTAAAACATAAAAAAACGACAGAGTGGTGCAGGGAACACAAATGCCCTAAATTATGGGAAATATGAGGAGCTGAAATAGCAACGTGCGCGCTTTTGTGTTTGAAGTGCTGAAGAAAACGTTAAAAAAGGTTTATTTACATTTTTACACGTACATTTAGTACAATTCCAGTGCGAAAAATAAAAATAAAATGTAAAAAACGATTTTCCCTTATTTCTGCCCTTTGTCCTCATCCTGACATGGATTGCAGTCACACAAGCTCAGATCAAAGTCATCAAATTCCCCCACGTGGGCACGCAGACCTGCTGTCATTTTAATGTTACAGTGCAAACGTCACATCACATTGACGCGCGCGAATTAAAGAACACAAATTTATCTCTCAATAGGCTCCCTTGTACCCTCAAAGTGTGTGCTTGTGTGCGCGAGGAGCGAAGACGCATGCTTGTAATGTGACATTACATTTACCAAGAATACCTTTTATTTTTATTTATTTATTTTCCTCTCTTACAGCCCGAGTGCCCTCTCCTCACTGTCTTTCTCTCCTCTGCTTTTTACTCCCATCCATTAGTTTCCATTAGTTTCTCGGTGCGCGCAACAGTTTTTGGGATTAAATAGCTGTGAAAACACTCGCAGTACCTGCCACTCTCTCAGATCCAGTTTTTCACAAAACATGTTTACAACTGGTTTCGCAAGTAATGCTCACTCTGAATGTGTGTTTTTGTGCGTGAGGTCATCCGCGAGTGTGTGCGAGTCCACTGTTTGGGCTCCAACAATAGGTTATCTGTGCCTATTTCGGAAGGCGGGGCCCCAGAGACCTGGCTCCACTGTGTGATTGGCTGTGAGAAGTTTACTTTGGAGGGTGCTGTATGGTGGATTTTTTTTTTCCTTTGCCTGGGGGTTTTTTTTTTATACTTCCAATTAAATGTGGAATGCAGGACTCTTGAAGGCCATTTGAAGTGTGCTGTGTTTGCATGTGTATGAGCATGCGTGTGCATGCATGTGTGTGTATGTTTGTTTGTCTCCCTAGCCTTCTCTTTCATTTCCACACACAGAGGTCCGTCTGTGGAGACGAGACAACCTCCCAAGCAGGTAAGATGGGACCCGAAACGCGCTCAGTTATTTTTCCATGTCAGTTTGATTCCATCTGCGTTTGCCGTAGTGACCTTAGGTGGAAACAAGGAGGCTGTGAACACAACCGCAAATTATTTCTTTCTGTGGCAAAATCTTCTCATCCAGAGAGGAATAACACTTTCAGCAAATGTGTGTGAGTCCCCTGTGAGTCATGCAAGACTTCTGGCTCCCTGTTTACTGTTTGTCAGAGGTGTCTTTTGTCTGGATGTGATTAGTAGCCGCCTTTTTTCCTCTTTCATGCACAGGAGTATATGCGGCCTGCTTTCAAAAGGCCCGCTCGGACCAAAGACGACTATTGTAACTGTAATGTCAGCGAATGCTTCAGTTTTTTTCAAGAGAACTTGAACACAGCGCAAAAACAGAAAAACACAAATATTAGCACCCGGACTCAAATGTGAAGAGGAGGTGGAAATAAAAGAGAATTTAAACTTAATGAACATGCATTACTGGCATAGAAGTGCTTTCATCAGACTCCTTTTCAAACGTGTTTTCACATCCCCTCAGATGCAACATCACAGCACCAGTGAATCTGACAGAGAGGAGAGAAAGTCTTTATTTAGACTCAAATGGGTCTCATCTGAAATAATGAATATGTCCTTGAGAAAAACAAAGAGCCCCACAAAACAGGCTACTCTTCTACAGAGGCAACGGAGATGGCAGATAATTGTTTTCAAGTCTGGCACTGCTCTGTAAATGAGTTTGTTCTGTTCTGCAGGCGGCTAACTGTGGCTTTCCTTCCTTTCATTTCTCCCTTTTTCGCAGACACACACACAGCAAGCACGCTTTTTGATTTTTCTTCTCTTTGTCTTTGTTTTCTTGTTATCTGGCCTCCATGTTTACCCTCTCCTTGGCTCTCTTGATGCCCTCTTTCTTTCTCTTCGGTCTTTCTTTTCTCCCCTCTTTTCTCTCAGTTCGGCATTCTTAGGAGCGGCAGACTTTTTTACATCTTTGCCTTACTCGTTGTTCCCTTTCTTTGTCTTGTTTGCTCACTAAGCGCTAACAACAGAGGAATTCTCTATTTTGCTGTGCGTTCTTCACAACAAATAGTTTACCTTGACTTCAGCTGCCTCGTCCTGCTGCTTTCACGTCTAACTGTTGTTATTCCTCCACAACAATTGATCATTCCCTCAAAACACAAGATCAGTTGAGCTCTGAGCCACTGTGGACATTTGAGTTGTGCACAGAAGTGTCTGTGTCTGTGTAGACAAGTGATAAACATGGAAATAATGACCGCTATACCTATTACAACGTACACTGTGCAGTAAATTAACTTTTCACTTTTTTTCACTCTGGCATATTTCTATGTGAAAATATTGCGCACTGTATTTCTCAACAGCATGGATTCATTTCAAGGTGGCTTCTATCCTCCTAACGTTTAAACCATCCAAATCAACTTAGTTCTACAAAGGTGTAGGCCTTTTTCAACTTCAGGATTCAACCACAACCATAAATTGTTCCATCACCAAAAGCACACTGACTAAAGGTGCAACAAAAAAGTGTTACTTTGGTTCCAAGTTTCAGTTTTGGATTTGAGAAGAAAGCAACCAATCAGAACAGGTTTAGAAACTGGTAGTTCATCATCCTGCATAATACATGTAGAACAGGAAAAAATATCAAGAAAACCTGAAGTAAATTACACATCTCATCTAATATAAGAAACATACCTGGACTAAGTAACCAATCAGCTGACATATTTTTATTTATCAGGACAAAAATATAATATTTATTTAAACATTTATGCAACATAAAGAAGGTTGAGTCTATAAATGAAATTGCAGTACACTCAATCAAAAATAAAAGCTCATCCCAATAATTGGATTACCACCATAATATTTAATGTTTTATTAAAGTTTTATATGTGATATATATTATTATATGTCACTTTATATATCAACAGTGCTATGATTGTTACACCAAAAAGGGGACTTACTTTTTAAATAAGTAGTGCATTTGTTCACTCATTACTTCCCATAGAGAGTACTCATTATATTACTGTTGTGTTAGTTGTGTAATTGTCAGCATAACATCAAACTTTTCACATGCCCACACATCATCTCAAATCTCTGATCAGTGTTTCTATACCAAGCACACATTTTGCTCTTTACCATTACATTCTTGGCCCTTTGTGCAATAAATTAGAAGTAATGTGCAAATCACTCCTCCTCCTCACAAGCTGTAGATCACTCTGCCATTTTTGTCCTATCTCCCATATGAACCGAGGTCTACAAAGAGCAAATGAATGTTGCTAGTCCAAGTAATTGCATATTTCGTTGTGAGTTACTGTTATTTGAGAACTAAATTTGGTACAGAAATGAGTCAGATTTCAATAACACACCCAACACTGGTCAACATTGTCAACAACTGTAGACAACTGAGCAGTGAAGCGCAGAAGAAACCTATTCTACATCAACAGAATTGTCAAAACCTTCTGGCCGGGTCAAACAATCCTGCTGTTGCAGAGACAGCAGAGCATGTGTAGAGCAAGTGTTGTCACTCTAGCATTAATGAAAACTGTGGGGTTTGAGAAAAAAACAGCCCTTCGCCCATTAATGAATCACAGGAAAGTAATATATAAAACGTAAACATTTGCAGCTGAAGGGAATAAAACTTTTTTCCATACCAAAGTTAGCAAGTTGCCTAGCTAGCTAACTAGCTATCATAGCTACCATTCTTGCTAAATTCTGAGAAAACAATGAAAGAAAAAACAAACTCAATTCAATTCATAAGTTGTGAACTTTGGCTAAAGGTATGGCTGTATTTACCCGTGTCTCATTCATATAGAGAGTAGTTTAACCTGAATGGGATATTTAGACAGGCTTCCCGGGATTATTTTATAATCACAGGAAAATGCAAACTTACACTTAAAGGTATAATAAAAGAAGTACTGTCCTTCCTCCCTTTTCTTTTTCCTTTCCTTCATTCCCTTCTCATTCTCATGGGGTTTTTATTCCCAGGGTCCCACTCTGGAGTGCCTGCTGTCCCTTGAGAACCATATGAAGCCCTCTCTGGCAGGGTAATAATGGCTTTCCAACATCACCTATTTAGACTGCAAGTTTCCATTAAATCTCACCATGTCATTACAGTTCATATTCTTAATTATGCAGCAAATGTCCCCAAGGGAATATCATGGAGGCCACTACTCCACAATCTGTCCATATGGCACTTAATTAAAAGTTTTCTTAAGAATAAATTGTATTCAATTCAATTAAAACTGTAATGTCATACCAAAATAATGGGCATAGCCTCCTACAACGTGCAGCTCAGAACACACACACAAAAAATCTTTTCTGTCTCTCTCTCTTTTTTTTTTTTTTTGCAATGTTTGCAATAGGAAAAGTGCATATCTCCCTTCCAAAATGGAAAAAAAAAACCCTAGTAGAAAATATGCAAAAAGCAAATATCACCAAAGCCTCCTACATGCCACCGAGCCCCAGGCAACAACCGCGCTTGAACACTCGAGCTATTTCTAGATTCCACTCTTGGAATTCACACCATGACAAATGAACCATTGGAGTTTGGAATTCCTATTTATCTGCCGCGCACAGAGGCACTTGATTTGGGTGTGAAGAATAAAGGAATTATATGGACAAAAAAACAGACGACTTAAAGGATAAATGATAAAAAATAAATAAATAGATTGTGCGTGTGCTTTTCCTCTGAAACCAGAGTTGTTTGTTCATCTGATTGAGGGCGTTTAGGTGGGCGTGTCCTTATCATCTGGATGCTCTGATCTCAGTGAAGCAAAGACAATTTCAAATATGCAGCATCTGATATTAAACATCCAGCGTACCTCCACCAAGCTCTGCAGGATTATTTCCAAGAAAAGACAGTTTTGCTTTGAACAATAAATGATATATATATATATATATATATATATATATATATATATATATATATATTATATAATATATAAAATAAATCTTTTTTCCCACATTTCCCACATTTCCCACATTTCCTTTTTTGACAACCAGCCTGACGTCACAACAAGTTCAGAGCGACAATGAGCGCCAACGCACACCTCAAGTAATCACACTTTTGATTCAAAAGGCACCTTCCGTAACCTTCCACTCACATCTCAGAGGGTTATCACACAGACGATGAGCATTGATTAGTAGACCGGGAAAAGGGAAATGAAGTCCATTTGGTAAAGTAGGCTGCTGTTCCCCGCACCCCATCTGTTGGGTGTGAGATGCTGACTTCATCTGTTGACGACGCAGCAGTGGCTAGGGAACCAGGGATGAGTTGATTTCCCTCTTTCACTGGTTGAGCAGTGAAGGGCCCTAAAGCGTAAACAAAGTGTTTTTCTTGTTCTAAACACAGTCTTGGCTCGGGTCTGGCTTGGACTTGGCTGCTATGTAGGTGTGTACGTGTGTGTGTGTGTGTGTGTATGTGTGTGTGCGTGTCTGTCCCTCTGCTGCTCACTCAGCCTCTATCTACAGACCTGATCGGCCCAAACACAACACCCCACTCCGAACAGGTAACAAATACACATAAAATGTCCGTACGTGCGTACCAACGGACAACCACACCCACATTCCCGCAATACACACGTGCACACACACCACACGCGCGCACACGGAGACCAGGCTACTTTGTGAGTAATCATATTGCTGAATGTCAACACATTGAAAGCTTTCCTCTGAATGAAAACACGCATATAAAGATTTTAAGGTTGAGGGTCACATCATTTTTGCTCCAATCATTGCATCTATTTTTCATCTGCTGCCTACACACAAATACTCTGACTCACAGGGAAGAACAGTGGGTTTCAAATCAATCATACAATCACATCAATCCACGCCTTAGCTACATAAAAAAACAAAAAACCCCATGTCTTTCTATCATCGCTGCTATTCACTCAGATGTGAGAGGGAAGAGAGATTATTAGAGCCCGTACTGAGGTGGCAGATGATACCCCATCAGAGTTATGTGGCCTCGACCTGCCCTCGCTCCACTGGAAATGGGGGTGAAACGTGGACAAAGCATTTATTTTTAAATGGCTTCAAATATTTCTTCTGCTAGAGGTATGATTGATTTAACTTAGTAGCCGGTGCACCAGGAGGACAGAGAGTTTGTATAAGAGAAACAGTGGCAGCGACGGAGAGCGAGAGAGAGAAAGAAAGAAAGCGAAAATGAATGCGTCCTCTTCCCTGCACAGGAGTATATGATAACTCACAATGTGGGCCTGAGTGAAAACATTTGCTGTCAACAGCCAGTTTCACTGTACTAAGCCAGTCTAACAGATGTGCGCTCACCCAAAGACTTGTGCAGCTGCTGCTGCTGTATGTGTGTGTGTGTGTGTGTAAGCCCACTTGTCAATGTGTGTATACGCTTGTGTTTGTGCACCGTTCTGGAGGGTTTATGCGCCTTCATACCTTAAAAAAAAAAAAAGCCACCATAAATAAACTTAAAAAAACAAATGTGTTCTTCTTAGATTTGATGTTGATTGAATTACCAGATGAACACATTCTTGGCTATTGTCCTGGTCCCCGGGGCCGACTCAGGCTCAGTTTTGGACCACACTGAGATGGCCTCCAGAATCTCTCTGCCCTGGGAGAGGCATTCAAGAGACCAGGGGGCATCCTGCAGCCCAGTTTAGCCTCTCATTCTGGTTCAGGGCACCTGGGTCGCTGCCCTAACCTCCCCCTTGAGGTCTGGACAGAACTGGGCTTCAGTGCCTGCTTTGTTTCCCCAGAATCTTAAAAGGTAAACATGCTTTTAACAGTGCTTGTAGCTTAATTCCATGGATTATCTTTTTAGGGTTTTTTGATGATGATTGACTTGATAGATGTCATTGTAAGTTCATTATTCAAATGTGACATGCAAATTTGTGCATGCTAAGGAATATGCAATAATAGGTACATATGCAAAATGTTGCTGCTGTTTTAAAATGTTCATCTAATTACCCAAGTAAGGAGCTATTTGAATTACTTTAAATCGTTTTTTATAGCAGAAACTGACATCAACAGACTTTTCAAACATTTTCTACATATGCTAGTCAACTAAAAATAGTTTCGTTTGATGAAACAAGATATCCAAACATGTCACTTTGGAATCTGACAGAAATAATGAAAAATACTCACAACCAATCATTTAATTAACAGGTGCATTTCTTTTGCACTTTATTTTCAAACAAAGAACCTGCAACATAACAAGAAACAGAGACATCCATCTGTTGCTCTTAGATCATTCACTCGGCTGCAATTGATTGTCATTTTATTTCAATACCATGGAAGGTAAACAAAGAAACTGCAGCAGTCCTTAAGCTAAATGCAATTTACAGCTCTGGTAGCTCCAAGAACCAGTGTGTTTTGTCTCTTTCCCAGTTTGGTGGGCAGAATTCAGCTAAATAACCTGCTAGTGAGTGGATCCTTATTACCTTAATGAGATCAGAGAATCTTCATTTTAAATAATAAATTGTGCAATTGAATCGATAAAAGGAGACCTACTCTTTTGATTTGATTTCCTGCAGACTGGGGCTATAGCTCACTGGCTCCAAAACAGTGAATCCTCATACAGCCCCATAATAAAACTTTGCAGCAGAATAATAAAAAAAAATACATTTCTGTAGTCTGATGCAAAAACATTCTTAATCTCTTTAGCTAATTGCTCTTTAGTTAATTTCAGCTAATTATTATTATTATTTTTTTAATAATAAGGGTTAGTTTCCACGTTTAGGCACGTTGCTGCTGTAAATGAAATGTTAGTATTTGTACTGTTTGCTAGGTGTTAAATAAGCTAATTTGAAGTCTGAGAAACTGAGAAAGCCTGCTTTGTGTTACAGTCTGCGTTATAAGAGTTTGCTCCTTTTATGGTAAGTAGATTTCTAGTATTTCAGTTCAACCTAGCAATAAGTAGCGTGTATTTGCATCTGTTTATAATGTAGATGTAGCAAGATGTAGCTTGCTAACATAGCTTGCTAACATAGCTTGCTAACATAGCTTGCTAACATAGCTTGCTAACATAGCTTGCTAACATAGCTTGCTAGCATAGCTTGCTAGCGTAAGTTATTAACTAAATTTCATCTATCAATGGTCTTTTCTTTTTTTAGAAACAAGGTGATGTCAACAAATCCAATGTTCTTGTAAAACACAAAGCTTCTAAATCAATAGGTGACATCCCAGTGGCTACATCTGTGTTTTATATACAGTCCAAGGTTTTTACCAATTTTACTGTCGTCTTTGTGCTAATATGTAATTCCTTCAATTGTAATACAGATTTTTGTTAATATGTGGTCATGTATAAGGTTTAGCACTATATTGTCAACTTGTAATTCCACATTAACTTATCACATGATATTTCAGAGTGAGCCAAATGTAATTTAACGAGTAGTGTGAGATGTTACTTTATTCATCCATCCATCCATTTTCTTGTGCTTATCTCGTGTAAATTAGTAAATTATTCTATTACTTTTTTTTAGAAAAGATAACCATTAATGTACAATACATTTTCTTAAAAGCAGCACACAAATCATACACACACACACAGGAGTGCCATCATGCATGTGTGCGTGCATATGCATGACTGGCACACACACACCAGTCTTTCTTCTTGTCTCATTGGCAGACTCATATCCCATCTGCTCTCCAGGGGGGCGGACAGAGAGATAGTTGTCATTGTGGAACATCTCTGCACATGCACGCACACACACACACACACACACACACACACACACACACACACACACACACACACACCCCTCGGTACCAAACTCATCGACACATACACACCGACAAGCGCACCCCATCAACCCCCTTACATTCACTTTCCTGCATCTTGAGTCCGGCTGTATTCTTCTCTGCTAATTGACTGTCATAACGGCGGGTGAGATTAACTTCAGCTCAATCCGCTGCAAAAGATAAAGGATAACGATGTGGGGGCCAAACTTGGCTGGGACGAGGGTGTGGCGGCGGCGGTGGTGAAACTGGGTGAAGGGGGCTAATACCAGCACATCTTCTATTTGTTATTGATATTTACAGCCTGCTGCTAGCCACTGCCCCTCCTTTGCTCGTCACCCATAAGGATTAGTGTTAATGGCAGGCTTATAGAATAAGCGAGCCCCTGTCAAACCGATGTCCCCTCTTAGCCATCTCTCAGATTAGCTGAAGCTTTGTGATGGGCTGCCTCTGCAAGACACAAGCCCCAAAGTATAAGGAGAAGGAGGGAACTTTGTTTAAACTTCTCTTAAAGTGGGAGAAAAGGAGCTTGTGGCTGTGTTTTTTGTGTGTATGTGTGTTTGTATTTGTGTGTGTGTGTGTGTGTGTGTGTGTGTGTGTGTGTGTGTGTGTGTGTGTGTGTGTGTGATGAAATTATGCTTTTTCGGCTGTGATGGGTTGCGCTTATAGTACATTTGAAAAGTGCTTTTTTATTTTGTGGCAGAGTGAGTGGTGGCAAAGGCTTAAAGCAAATCAGGGTACTGCTTTTTAGA
>NW_024582375.1:4139455-4183930 GCF_018398535.1 Haplochromis burtoni
TTTTTTTTTGCCTAAATAACTAGTAAGCAAGTGAAAGTGAGCATATAAAATCAGAGCAGGACGAATCAGCAAGTAAAAAAGAAATGTCAGGCGCTGACGCCAAAGAACGCCTTGCTGTGTGTCTGTTACGCCAGTGGCATTTGACACAAAAGCAGTATTTGACGCCCTGAAATCAGAACTTGTTGGCAGAGATTTGATGATAAGTGGCTTCTTCACCACAGATGCACAGTCACTGTACCGGTTCTAATTAAGATTTATTGTGTCAGTAATGCTTTCCTTTGGAACACATTGGTAAAGAGCAAGATGATGCAAATGTGACGCGTTGTCGTAAAAGTCAGAGAGTTAAAGCTAATTATTTTATTTCCTTAATTGGTTATTTATTGATTCTTTGCATTGATTTATTTGCTGCTCTTTTATTTCACAGAACTGATAAAAAATGACAATCAGCAGACCAACACATGTCATCCTTAGCTGTTCTGAAAAGTCAGGAAACGGAGTTTTGTGATTATTCGAGATAAGATGAGGTTGTTTTCATGCATTTTATTAATTTTTGCAAATGCTCAATTACGAATTACAATTATTATGAAGAGAATCTAATAAGAGAATCTAATAAGGGGGAAATCTGCTCAGTCATATGTGAGATGACATTTGCAGTCAGGGGCAGTTATATGTATTGCGTGTCTTTTGTTGTGTCTTTTCTGATAGAGAGAGATTATATTTCTCTTGGCATTTATTAAGCTTGTCACCGTGAGTGTGTAATATGCAGAGTTTAGGATACTATAAGTACAGACAGAATCAGTATGTGGTGCAGCCACCCTTTAAGGCACTACTCAGTCCAGTTGCACAGAGGTTTTTAATGTTTTTAATTCATCACACTGAACTTCAGTGTGTCTCATTTGCTTGTGTTGTCATTTAGTTTCAGACTGATTCGGTGATGTCAAGATCAGGGCTCAGCATCTGTTGCGGGACTGAAGATCGTCCTCTAGTTGGATGTTTAAGTTTGTCATCTCGTGCTGCAGACTGAATTTGTGGCTGATGAGACAACACAGTTTGTGTAATAGTCACAGCCTCTTCTGTTCAGTCAAGCTGATGGACACAAATTGCGCTTCCATTACCACAGGGGGCGTCAATGTTTTTACACTTTATTGCTTTTTCATTTGCTGTATTTCCTTTCACTGTTTTTTTTTTTTTACATTAAAATCCTAAATTTCAGTACATTTGGGAACAAAATATCCAAGTTAAGGCACCAGCCTACAACGGTCATAGTTTAATTACAACATTTGCCTCCCATTTCTGGTTTTCGTAGCGTTTGCGTGTGCACGTGTCAGTAAACACGATAGCTCAAAAAGTTTCAAATGGGTTCTGATAAAATGTTGTTGGGGTGTGTAGTGGGCTCATGTTAATCATCCATTAAATGTGGCTCACATCCACCGAGGCCTTCAAGGTCAACTTAGTGATTTATTGTTTGAAAATTGAAAGAAAAAGCCTTATAACATAGAAACTATGACCCTTACAGGTGTGGTGTGAACTGTCAAGAAAGAGTTAAACTATCACGTCACATTTAACCTCTGATGTCTCCTGAAAGTGATAATTGTGCCACATACAGCAATTTTTTTAAACAAAATTTTAAAAAACATTTTTTTCAACTGATATTTATTACCAAACATTTAAACAAATTTTACTAACCAACGAGATAAATGCTACGCATGCACTACAGCAACATAACATTACTGACATAATCAAAATAATGTCCAGTATATTACAATAGGTTTCAACTATTACGTTTCAAATAACAAAATACTGCACATTGCACCTGCTTTTACTGCAGTGTTAACTTCTTAAAGTATGTTTAAAAAGAACAAAGAAAACAAACGAATACATACAAAATATAATAGAATTCCATTTAAGTAAATCCTGCCCGGAGAGTGAGCTGCCTTGGTGGAGGTTTGCGCTCTCAGAGTGCTTCGTGTTAATGGTTGGGGATAAGAGATAAGAATCCAAACGTGCTGAGTGTTTAAACCTTTACACAGCACTGCACATCAATGCCACATACAGACAGAGAACATGTGAGGAACAGTGAAAATTATCCCCAAAAATCTGATTATATAGATTACAGGAAATTTAAATTTCTACTGTTTAAACAAGGATCAGGGTTGTTGTAGGTAATTATGGCCAAGTGATTTCATGAACACATTCACAAAATGCTTAAAAGAAAAACAGGATTCTTTCAGAGTACAACATTTAGAGGAGGTGGGGGGGATTATTTCTTTCCACTTGTCTTTATTATTTATAATTATTGCACCGTGAAGTGTCATGATGCTTTATGTGTGTGCTTTGTCAATCACTGCAAGAGTTTTTAGGACAAGAAAGTGAAAACGTTCTGCATTTACTTCACATTTAAACTCCTTGTTGCCGAATCCTAAAAGTTTCCTCTTCGTTTTTCTTTCTTTTTCCCTTTACCTAAATGTTCCCTGGTCTCCTCCATCCCACGTCCATTTCATTCTTCATTACAATTTTCTCCATTTCACTAGCCTTCTTTGCCCCCTTGTCTTCTTTCCTTCACTTTTCTCCTTCCACTCCTCTTCCCTCTCCTCCCTCCATCCTGGCTGTGCGGATGACAGCCGTGCTCTCATGGCATCTGTCTGCTGCTCCCCAGCTTGTCTGTGTGTGATCAGCTCCTCTCCAGCTCTCCTCCACACTTTATCTCCTCGTCTTAGTGCTCCCTTTTTTTCACAGACCGCCGCTCAGCTGCCTCGCTGCCAACTCACTGTCGCTGTTAACTCACATACCATCTTATGTATTGCCAAAGCAGATTGTGTTTGGAGGGCAAGCAATTAAGGGGGAGGCAAGCGCAAAACTGTAATGTAATTTTGGCTGCGATATTTACGGGGGAGAGGGGGAGTGGGGTGGTGGGCTGTGGTGGTGGTGGTGGGGGGGACGACAAAAAAGCACAGAGGAGGGCTTAAGCGGGTCGGACATTGCAGAGTCAACACCGTCGAGAATAATGATTTTGAGCTGAGATTTAGTGGGACAGAATCTGGCACTTCCCTAATTACGAGAGGCCAAATGTCAAGCCTGCTCGCTGTCAGCTTGGTGGCGGGCGGTGCTGCTTTCTCTCCTTCTCTCGCTTTCACTCCCTCCCTCTGTTTCTTTCTCTCTCTCCCTCGCACGCTCTCCCTTTTTCTGCAAGTTTCTGCATGTTTTATGAATCTCATTAAAAGTCATTAAAAGTGTGGTGAGATTTTCACAGCCTCCACTCCGTGGCCCTGTAGTCCTCTTTCTATCTGTCACAGATCTGAGAGAAAGAAACACACAGAGCGAGAGAGGATTGGGAGGGAAGGGGCGGGGGGCATAAAAACTGAGACAGATTTGAGTCGGAGAGAGGGAGGCATTCGAGGTAAACAAGACATAGGAAAAAGAAAAAGAAAGGAGGACTCGAGGGCAGGGTTTCTAAGTGGATTAGGTGCTAAGCTTCGCTGGGCTAACTCTCCGAAAGGTCTAATTTTTTTACAGTGCCGCAGCATTATCACCACTTTTCAAGAAGCGAGCACTCTAATAAAATAAGAAAAAGTGAGAATGTGAACAAACACCTTGTAGGAGGGGTGTTTACAGACAATTTGGCCTATCTGGTGATCAACATCTTTCGGGCACAGCATTCTTTTCAATGAAAACTGTTCTGCATTTACAGCTCCCATTTTGGTTGATGCCCGATACAACGCCGGGTCAAAGTCAAGGTCCCTCTGCATCGCTGAGTGGGTGAAACTTCAGATCTTGCTTACAAGCCGATACAAAGACCTGTTTTTCCTCGTTTTGGGGTGGGTCGGGTCGGGGTGAGCGGGCCCTGCTCCCTGTACGCAGCGCGCAGTCTTGGCGAGGATGTGCGGCTGACAAAAGAATGAGCTTCCATCGCCATTCAGGAAAGACACGTGGATGGAGGGGTGGGAGGTGAAAACCGGCAATGTAAAGTGATTGGATGCGAGGTGCAAACGAGAGAGAAAGGGAAAGAGAGAAGGCACTAAAAGCAGTTAGTCTGACATATAGCATTCCAGTCCCTACACTGTCGGTCACGCTCCCAATTACACCACTTCAATAGAGAGGCTGAAATCACATTGGCCCCCTGTATTTGTGCACTCCTGCTACAGTGTCTCCTTCAGAGCACACTTCCACACCTACACGCACACACACCGAAAAAGCCTCCTGCCGCCATACAAATACACACACAAAGCCGCACATTGTTGCTGACTGTGTAGCTAATTGAAGTGTGCGGCGCCTGTGAGAGGTAAAAGTAGTTGTGCAACTGCAAGGTGACTTGGCTCACAGCGACAGCATACAAAGGCTCCACAGATGGTCCGGTGCTGGCGAGGTGGTGATGTCCGGTTTTTGTGTGTGTGTGTGTTTGTGTGTGACTTGGCACTGCCAGGGGCCCCCTGTGTATTGGGAAGATGTAGTCTTTGTGGGCGGTTACCGGCAGAGGTATGAAATTATGTGTAGAAGGTGGCGGTCATGGTTGTCAATGTATGCAGCTGTGTCAACTTCAAATATCTGCTCAATTTATCAAGACATCACATTTTTGCAAAAGCTCAGCTCGATAGGAGGTCGAGGGTCACTAGAGCCGGCGAGAACTCCCGGCACATCGTTTTCAGATCCCCGCGGTCTTTCGCTACATAGGTTAAACATGTTATATAAGTCACTTAGATAACTTAAAAATGTTTGGCTTTTTTTTGTGTGTGTTTTATTTGTTCATGAGTAAATCGGTATGACTGAGATTAAAGTTATAGTTTTCACACAGCTGAATAAACGTCAAACAGAAAACTGATTAAACAGAAGTGTGAGATGATAGAGAATTTATTCCAATGTCCTGTTATATTTTAGAGAGCAAAGAGAAGACGGCTAAGTTTATTAAACTCTACCGAGACAGCTGGTGACGCAAATCTGAAGGTTAGACTGTCCAATTTCACAATCTCGCACTTCCAGCCTTCTCGGTCTTCAAAGGACCCGGCCCACGTAGACCGCGAAGGCCGGGTCCTCTGAAGGATGCAGCCTAGAACTGGGACACACCTAGAGAGAGACGAATGTGCAGGAGACCAATGCTGATTTGCACCACTGAGGTAATTGCTAAAAAATTACTATAAATGTGATAAATTAAGCAAATATCCATACTGGAGATCTGAATGGACCTTAGAGGAACTGACCCAATTTCTTATGAACATTTTGAACTTTGGAACCATCGCAGTGAGTCAGAAGGAAGAGTGAACTGTTAAGGTAACATTGAAGCTAATAAGTTAAAAAGACATTAATGGAGGATTTAATAGCTCAATTCCAATGTTGTAGATCTGCACAGGTGTGGGTGAAGTGGACAAGATCCTCTCTGAGAGTTGAACATTAGAAGTGTGCCAGTGAGTTAAACTGAGACTGGGCAAATCAGGCTAATTTAAAAGCTGACTAGATGCACTAAAATAAAATAACGGGTTGAAGTTAATTTTAATATCAAATGTCATAAATCGATTTTATTTTCTTATTGCATTTGATACCCTGCACTGTATAGAAACGATTGATGTCTCTGCATAGTTTCATTGTGCCAAAATGTTAACACACACTGTAAAACTATAACCTGTGGGCTTTTGTATATTTTTTAGCAATTTTGTGCAAAGGTTTATTGGGTTTGAAAAGGGGGGTTATACTACAAAAAGAGAAAATTACATTTGAGAAATATTTTGGTAATTTCAACTTGTACACTTGAATGTAATTAACATATTGCGTCATCGCTATGCAGTGCAAAGCAATGCTCCTGTAATCCCGTTTGAAGGTGCAGTACTGCAAAAAAAAAAAAAACTACCATAGTTAATGGTTTATTCATGATTTCTGTTAAACATGCGGACCATTGATGAACAAATAAGCTGCTTGTGATTTAAAAATTACATTCCGATTAAGATGCACTGTAAAGACTATTACAATTAATGGTTTGTGCTTGTTTTGGTTAAAGCACTTGCATTATTTATCTATGGCTATATACATCACTATAAAATGTGAACTTAATTAGTAGTAGCCCTGTTGTTTACAGGTTAGGTATTTTGTGAATGGTAAATGGCCTGTATTTGTATAGCGCTTTTCTAGTCCCTAAGGACCCCAAAGCGCTTTACATATCCAGTCATCCACCCATTCACACACACATTCACACACTGGTGATGGCAGCTACATTGTAGCCACAGCCACCCTGGGGCGCACTGACAGAGGCGAGGCTGCCGGACACTGGCGCCACCGGGCCCTCTGACCACCACCAGTAGGCAACGGGTGAAGTGTCTTGCCCAAGGACACAACGACCGAGACTGTCCAAGCCGGGGCTCGAACCGGCAACCTTCCGATTACAAGGCAAACTCCCAACTCCTGAGCCACGATCTGTGAGGCCTGGATTTCTTCCTCACGAGGAAGATGGCGAGCCTTTCCCTTTGAACCGAACCATAGCCATTCCGAGTTGGCCCAGAAGGGCAGGTTGCTCTTCCCTCACTAACAATTGCAATAGTGCGGTACGATGAAATTGCAGCAATCACAGACTTTTGACCTTCCGGAATTGACTTGATTAATCACTGACTATTAAGCCGGCAGGACTGGCATATCTGAGCTCAGATAGGATACTGGGGTATTTTTTTTTAAATTGTCATTTCTATTTATGGAATGTTTTATTGTTGCTATACTGTTCAATACAATTCAAAGCAAATTAACCTGTGGCTCCAGTCATTCTTCTGCACGCAACTCACAGTAGCCCTGCTACTAATCTAGCTATTGGCCCATTCTCTCCTTTTACTTTAACTTCCCTTACCCTATCCTGCACTAGGCTACAATTCCAAGAAATACTTGAGCCCATCTTTACAAAACTTTCAGCATGAAAAAGATCCTAAACGCATGGATTCACCAATGGATTTAAAAAAAATGAAACCCTTCATATAAAAATCACTCTGACGTCAACTAAGATTTCAATTGGTACATTAATTTTTCATAGTGATTCATTCAAACCATGCAACAGTACATCAACCTCGTGCTGTAGATGGATCACAGAAGATGATCAGATGATGTATTTTCTCTGCAATATGACTGTATTTGTCTCTGCCCATCGGGAAGCCTCACATTAAGTTTTATTGAGGAGAAAAAGCTTATTGCTAATCCTTCATCTTCGCTGTGTTAATGTGATTATATTGTCCTAATCGTAGCTGGGCAGCACAGTGGCATGGTGAGCACTCTTGCCTTACAGGAAGAAGGTCCTGAGACTGACTCCACCATCTTGCGGGGGCCTTTCTGTGTGGAATTTGCATATTCTGTGTGGGTTCTCCTTGGGTATACTGGGTTCCTCCTACGGTCCAAAGACATGCAGTAAGTGGGGCTTAGGTTAATTGGTGAATCTAAATTGTCCATAGGTTTGAATGTGATTGCAATCATGATCAAGTATGAATACAAGAAGTTGAAGAAGATGAATAGATGGATGGAACCATAGTTCTGTAGCTAGCCACCAGGTAGCACTTCATTATATGCAAGCTAGCTCAACTTCAGTAACCTTTCAAGAATTGCTGCTGTTTAGTTTCTTTCTTCGTTTATGTTTGAGGTGAAGCACAACCATAAGTTTTAGTTTTTTAGAAATCCCTCAGTTAGATGTTGGTTTCTCACTTTTAGGTGGAAATTAGCAAGCTAACATCCTGCTAACTCCATTAACCTTTGTAAATTCTGTTTTTTATGGATGCCTGGATGTTACACTTTATTGTAACACTGTAACACTGGAGCTTGTAGCATGAAAAAGATCCTAAGCACAAAGATTTACCAGTGGATGGTTCAAAGGAAGAAATGAAGGGTTGTGGGATGGCAACTGTAATATATTTCAAAAATGAATAAAAATGCTTTAATTTGAATGAATAAGTAAGTTCTTCACCTTAAAGGAAGCACTAAATGCTTCTTGTGAACTTTTACTACTAGAAAAAATTACCCTGTGATGTTGTTCAAGTGCGCCACTTATTATTTGTCAGTACTATTTTAAATAAGATTAAGTGTTACTATGAAAAATATATATTTTTGCACATATGCATTTTAAATGCATATGCGAGAAGGCAATGTGGCGTACTGAAAAAATCCTCATGAAATATTCATCATTTAACTTTTTTTTAAAAAATCACAAGTACTTTAAATTATAATGGCAACTGTATTTGGTTAAACAATAGCAAGTCCCAGTTTATTTCCCTTTTTTTATCGTGAGGAAATGTTTAGTTACAGAAGCAAAACAGCAGCTTGGCCCAAGAGTGATGTCAGCATCAACTCTTTATATCACCTCTGTTACGATCAACCAAAAGACCATAAAATTGATAGACTACAGCATGTGGTGACAAAATAGAGGGACAAATTGCAGTCCATAAAAAAGAAAATGGAAAAAAAAGAGGGCTGAAAAGAGGGTAATATTAAAAGAGGCTTGTGTGTTGTGTTTCCTCTAACAGTGACTTGTTCAGTTTATTTGAGCTCACTACATGTATTTAAAGAGGGGTCAGAATAGTTGATAATAGCCAAAATAATAATGCAACACTGACTGTGCTCCAATAGACCTTTTTGTACAAAGCTACATTTATTTCCTCATAGAATATCTTAAATAGTCCAAATCTAAACAGGAGTTTCTGATTGGCTCATCTGGCCTCATTCTTAGTTCAGACTGAAGCTCTCTTCCAGCGTTCATATGTGAAAAGACACAAATGAAATGTAATTTTTGTTTTTCACCTGTTTCCTGTTTAACCCCCCCCTGACTCATATGTCATATGTAAGTCAGGTGGGTTGGGAGGAAGCTGAGAACAATCAATGGAGTAAGAAAGACACTGAAGATACAGATGTCATGGTAACGGTGAAAGATGTGTTTTAACACTGTGCCTTCTTGGTTATACATTTACATACACCAAATATTTAAACCTTTCAGAGAACAATGACTCTGAAACTAAGATTTCAATCAGTACATGAAGCTCAGAATCAGTAAGTTTTCATAGTGAGTCATCTGAACCACACAGCAACAAATTAATGACTAACCTCGTGCTGTGGATGGATCATCTCCGATGATGACCAGAAGATGTCTTTTCCCTGCCATATGATTGCATTTGTCTATGCCCATTGGGGACCCTCACATTAACTTTAATTAAGGGAAAAAAGCTCATCTGCATCAAGCTGCTAATGTGTTTATAATATCCTAACCATTGCTCTGTAGTGAGCCACTAGGTAGCACATCATTATATACCAGCTAGCCCAACTTCAATAACCCTTCAAGCTTTGCTGCTGTTTAGTTTTCCATCATCATTTATGTTAGAAGTGATACTACACATCACATGTTTAAGTTTTTTAGAAATCCAGTCAGAACATTATGGAATTAGCAAGCTAACTTCCTCCCAACTCACGACTCTGTTAAACTTCATAAATCCTGTTTGGATTCATGGGTGATCACCTGGGTTATCGGCCACATGGAACATTTTATCGGAGATGAAAGAGTCTGGGCCATTTCAAACTCTCCATGATGCCACAGTGTTTGTTTGAGTTTGGAAAGAGTTTGGGCCTAGAAATGACTAATGGCAACCAGTGGATCAAACCACTATGAGGTTACAAGGGGGAGACCTTTTTTCCCAAAGTCAAGGGCCAAATTTACTAATGTGTTGCACCAGCACAAACTGGATTTTGGTGTAAAAAGTGTACTGTCTGTATTTGCAAAAAAATCACAGTAACAAGATGGCATGTCAGAGGTGGGAACTCAGAGACTTTTGTGACTGACCCTGTTGCTTATGGCATTTACTAACATTGTGACACGCAATCTGCTGCTAATTGTGTCAATATTTAGTCATTGAAAAATACTGAAATAAAGTGACTGCTCCTGTATTTAGAAAACAGCCCAACTTTTTAAAATCATCCCTAAAACTAAACACACCTATCAGCACTATTTGGATAATTGCCTTAAACATGTTATTTTGACGTTTGGTAAATCTTGCCCAAAATGTATCATTTTGTTTATATAACATGTGACCCAGACACCTCTACTCTCACCCCCAAATTATTTCCTCCTTCAACAACACAATCTTGGGGCAGTACCCCAGGGCCCCCTTTAAACCACGCCCCTATCTCGCGTTGATAAAATGTCATCGGTTTCAGAGTTTTGTTTATCGATCCTTCACCCATGACACACATTCCAGAGTCTCTGGCTATTTGGGAAAACATTTTACAGTTTTTTGGTGATAAGGTTGCTGCTCTCAGGTCTCAGATCACTTCTCCTGCTAGAGTCTTTGACTCCATTGGGCCTAGCGTGCTATCCATTATTAACGCCTGTCTTCTGACACTCTCAAAAAATGTAATCATGATCTGACAGTCTAAACTCCCTTTTCTGTCCAAGGTGCTAGAGAAAATTGTCTAGCTCCAGGGATCAAATGGTGTTACTGAAATCTTTCAGTCTAGTTTCGAAGCACATCATAGCACAGCAAAAGGTGCCTTTTAGTTTTTAAGGATCCTTTATTAAT
Source organism: Haplochromis burtoni (assembly GCF_018398535.1). NCBI lineage: Eukaryota > Metazoa > Chordata > Actinopteri > Cichliformes > Cichlidae > Haplochromis > Haplochromis burtoni. The sequence continues at coordinate 4,149,967 of NW_024582375.1, forward strand.
TGCAGACTCAGGTAACTCTCGAGTGCTGTGTTTGATACAAGCTGGGTGGCTTTTCATCAACATCAGCTCCTGTTACATGTGGAGTTCCTCAAGGACCTATCCTCAGCGCACTGCTCTTTTATCTCTACATGCTCCTGTTAGCTTCAGTTTTCAAAAAATAAATGATCTCATTTTTACTTTATGCCAGTGATTCTCAGATGTACTTTCCTCTTAAAAAGAATACTACAACCTCTTTAAAAGTGTTGCTGGACTGTCTTGCCACCATAAAATCTTGGTTTGCACTGAACTTTTAAATCATTTTAAATCTTGAGAACTGTTTCACATTTGAGATAAAAAATAACCTCTGTTGTTAAAACCAGGTTCCTTCAGCTGAGGGCCCTTGTGAAGCGTGAAAATGTTCTTTCATCTGCGAACTTTGAGAAAGTATTTCATACCTTTATTTCATCTAGGCTTGACTATTGCAATAGCCTTTATTTTGGAATCAGTCAGATTCTGCTTTCTTGTCTGCAACCTTTACAGAATGCGGCAGTTCGGCTCTTGACAGGCGCATGTAAAAGGAGATCTTATTTCCCCTGTTTTAGCTTCTTTGGCTTCCAGTATGTTTTAAAATTGATTTTAAGACTTGTTCAATAATAATTTTATTATTGAACAACAACCATGTTCTCAATGAACCCAAAAAACTCATTAATATCAAAGCTGAATGTTTTTGGAAGTAGTTTTTAGTTTGTTTTTAGTTTTAGCTATTTTAGGGGGATATCTGTGTGTGCAGGTGACTATTACTGTGCATAATTATTAGGCAACTTAACAAAAAACAAATATATACCCATTTCAATTATTTATTTTTACCAGTGAAACCAATATAACATCTCCACATTCACAAATATACATTTCTGACATTCAAAAACAAAACAAAAACAAATCAGCGACCAATATAGCCACCTTTCTTTGCAAGGACACTCAAAAGCCTGCCATCCATGGATTCTGTCAGTGTTTTGATCTGTTCACCATCAACATTGCGTGCAGCAGCAACCACAGCCTCCCAGACACTGTTCAGAGAGGTGTACTGTTTTCCCTCCTTGTAAATCTCACATTTGATGATGGACCACAGGTTCTCAATGGGGTTCAGATCAGGTGAACAAGGTGGCCATGTCATTAGTTTTTCTTCTTTTATACCCTTTCTTGCCAGCCACGCTGTGGAGTACTTGGACGCGTGTGATGGAGCATTGTCCTGCATGAAAATCATGTTTTTCTTGAAGGATGCAGACTTCTTCCTGTACCACTGCTTGAAGAAGGTGTCTTCCAGAAACTGGCAGTAGGACTGGGAGTTGAGCTTGACTCCATCCTCAACCCGAAAAGGCCCCACAAGCTCATCTTTGATGATACCAGCCCAAACCAGTACTCCACCTCCACCTTGCTGGCGTCTGAGTCGGACTGGAGCTCTCTGCCCTTTACCAATCCAGCCACGGGCCCATCCATCTGGCCCATCAAGACTCACTCTCATTTCATCAGTCCATAAAACCTTAGAAAAACCAGTCTTGAGATATTTCTTGGCCCAGTCTTGACTTTCAGCTTGTGTGTCTTGTTCAGTGGTGGTCGTCTTTCAGCCTTTCTTACCTTGGCCATGTCTCTGAGTATTGCACACCTTGTGCTTTTGGGCACTCCAGTGATGTTGCAGCTCTGAAATATGGCCAAACTGGTGGCAAGTGGCATCTTGGCAGCTGCACGCTTGACTTTTCTCAGTTCATGGGCAGTTATTTTGCGCCTTGGTTTTTCCACACGCTTCTTGCGACCCTGTTGACTATTTTGAATGAAACGCTTGATTGTTCGATGATCACGCTTCAGAAGCTTTGCAATTTTGAGACTGCTGCATCCCTCTGCAAGATATCTCACTATTTTTGACTTTTCTGAGCCTGTCAAGTCCTTCTTTTGACCCATTTTGCCAAAGGAAAGGACGTTGCCTAATAATTATGCACACCTGATATAGGGTGTTGATGTCATTAGACCACACCCCTTCTCATTACAGAGATGCACATCACCTAATATGCTTAATTGGTAGTAGGCTTTCGAGCCTATACAGCTTGGAGTAAGACAACATGCATGAAGAGGATGATGTGGACAAAATACTCATTTGCCTAATAATTCTGCACTCCCTGTATGTCCGACAATATTTTCATGGACTTTAAGGTGTCGTGGATAAATACAACAAAATAAAACCAGTACCGGTACCAAAAAAAAGAAGATTTTTAAAGCCCAGAAAAGACTGCCTCTTTAAATTAGGACCTCTGACACTTGACATCTTCAAAGCTGCTTCAAAACAAATCTTTGCTGCCTCTAATTTAAATGTGACTGATTTTTGACACTTTTCTTTTCCTTTGTTTTCTTGTTTTGTCTTTTATTTTGCTATATTTTCCTGCTCTATCTTGTTCCATTTAGTTGTACAGCACTTTGGCCAACCTGTGTTGTTTTCAAAGGTGCTTATAAATATGTTGACTTTTTTTGAATCCCTGTGTAACGTAGTGCAATTTTTCATGTATGTTAATACGACAAACAATATAAATCTTTAATACATTAGATTATTTACACCATCAAATAAAATGATCACAAAAACATAGGAAATATTGTGGTAATATTAAACATGTGGACCATCAGAAACCTTTTATTTTATTGTTATTTTACGTTTCTATCCTACGTTGGATGATTTATATGTGCAGTCTAGTTACTATGTTGTTAGATGTGATTCAGATATGTTGCTACAGGTGAAGTTAGTCAAGTTTCCTTTCCTTCTCGCTCTGTGTGTTCTTTTATAGTTTCGACTTTTTTTAATACCAGAGTACATTTTTCTCCAGACAGCATGAAACAGATGTTGTAAATTTAGATCAACTGAAAAGAGAAGAAATAATGTTTAAACAAGACACCAATGTATCATCCACTTAGTCTGGCAGACATCAGGATCATCTGTTTTGGTTGCTTCAGCCTGCCACCTCACCCATCCACACCACTATCCACACACACACACACACATACAGCCATCGCTCCACTCCTTAACCTCTGAGTGACAGCAAGCTGGAGAAGTGATGTGAGGAGCAGTGGAGAGGCGAGAAGTGGGAACATGTGGGGGAACCCCTACTGGGCACGACGACACATACCCACGCACGTATATTATACACACACACACACGTCAGACAGAGCCCTGCAGTCCCACCTTTGACACTAAGCTTCCAGAAGCAGGGAACTCTGGCTCATCCTCACTAACACAGATTGGCAGGTGAAGCTAAGCGCCCTCTCGTTTCTCCTCCACTTCTCTCCCTTTTTGTCCGTCTTCTTCTCTTTCTCCTACCTCTGTGCGTTTCTTTCTTGCGCTCACTTTCGCTCCTAGTCCTCTTTTCCTATAGCCATCTGTTTCTTTCTCATACCCCACCACCTCCCTCCTTTCTTTCTTTTCTCTCTCTCCTCTCCTCTCTCTCTTCCCCCCTCGGAGGCTGCAGGCTGGGGTTTGAACTCATCTGTCAGGATCAGAAAGGGTCTGGAGTGACGGGAGACTCCTGTTTCAGGAAGATAAACAGCCAGCACAGATCAAAAATACTCTCCCTTAAACAGGCAAACACACATTCAGACACGCACACCTACTCGCACGCACAAAGGTGCACACGGAACGATCCATCTCGTGCGACGTCAGATCGAGGGTGTTAGCTCGTTGTCAGCTTAGACAAGGTGCGGCATCCAAATTCAGCAGGCACCTGGTTATTTACAAAGTTAATCGCAGAAAATTCTGCTAAACTTGGCCAGAGAACTCAGGCGGCCTGTGATTGACGGTGACCGAGCAGAGACGCTGATATAGATCTTTAGAGGAGGCGAACATATTTTTGGATGAGACACAGAGACATCTGTATTGAATGATATGTCGAGAGCAGCTGAATATCTTAAAAAAACTAACTTCCTGCTCTCTCTCTCTCTCCTTTTTTTCCATTGCAGACGAGAGCTACTTCAACACTTGCCAAGATGACAACGGTTGCCCAAATGTTCTATTTGATGTTTCGAGCCTCAAGAGCAAGTGGGAGAGAAAGAGTGATACAGAGGGGAGAGGGACCGAGGGAAAACAGAGAAAATAAATGGCAATAAGAGAGGGAGAGAGGGAGAGAGGGAGGGAGAAAGGGGAGAGTGAAAGCAAATGAGAATGAGAGGAGTGGAAAAGAACATTAGCTCGAGAGGTGCCAAGTTCACTATCTGCCAGCCTGAGGTGTGTGCAGTCCCGGGTGTCGTAGTGGCAGTGGAGGGGCAGGAGGGAATGGAGGGAAAAGAAGGGAAGGAGGGGTGAGGCAGTGGGTGTCAGGTATGTCTCTCTTTCTATCCAAGCATTCCAGCGTGCGCTTTTTTCTTTTTTTTTGCTGCAGCTGCTGCTTGCCCGGATAACAAATCATTCCCTACAGCGCCTTCTGGTAACCTCGTCATTCCCGCTTAATAACATTTGGAGATGCTAAGCTTGTAAATTAGCGAATCTGGACCGAGGAGATATTATTTATGCTTGTCTCCCATCCTGAAAGACTTGTCTTGATGGGTAAATTGTGTTTAATTCTTGGAGGAAGCCGTTTTTTTCTGCGCCCCAGCGTGAGATGAGATTAATCCCTTGACAACCTTTGCGGGCGCACTTCAAAATTGCTCCCAAATGTCACCACAGCCGCCGCCGCCGCCACTGCTGCTCCTGCCACCGCTGAGATTTGCAGAGGGTTGGAAAGAAGGAGAGGGGGGGGCACCGTGCAGAAATCGGGGACACTCACGTTCCTCCCCTCGCACACGCGCGCATGCACATATTTTCTTTAAGTGTGTTTTCGTTCCTTCTCCCTTCTTAGCATTCACAGAAGAAAAAAAAAACACACACACACACACACGCAAAAAACTCGAGGCACAAGCCATCGCCCGCCCACGTCCACAGACACACACACACCTTGCACCCTCCTATAGATTATGTTCTTGTTACACTGACACACACAAATAAAACTGTCTCACCTCGAACTGTTTGAGCAGCAACAGCAGACACACGCGTTCGCACGCAGGAGCAGTTGTCCTAACGCACACACACACACACACACACACACACACACACACACACACACACACACACACACACACACACACACACACACACACACACAACACTTACAGCTTGTTCCCCAGATTGCCTTTTACTAATTTGTTCCCTCCGAGTGAGAGTTTGTCTTTGATTTAATGTGTCTTTATGGCTCTTGGTGAGAAGACAGTTTTAGATTTATTTAACAAGAAGACAGACATGGTTAGAGAGGCCCCCGCAGCCTGGAGTTGCTTTTTTATTTTGCACATAATTTCAAATCCTGACACAAAAAAAAAAACCACCTCCAGGTCTCTCCACACAGCTCTGCGCACCCTTGGAGTTTGGGGGGTTTGTCCAGAGGCTTCATATCCCTGATCAAAGTCATCCACCCTGTTTGCTGAGCAGGGTGGCCTGGATGATGAGTCTTGGTCCTTGTTCAAGCTCCTCCGGAGGGTCGAGATCAGCACCCCGGAGCAGAGCACGGGCAGCGAGGGTATGTCTCTCTTAATGACCCACAGAGTGGCAAACATACCAACTGTCAACACTCATCCTCCTCCTCTTCCCCCACATCACTGCATCGCTGTGTTTGTTTCTCTCTCCGCACCGTCTCATCTTCATGATTTACTGGTTGTTGTTGGTTTTGCATGTGTGAGTGTGTGTGTGTGTGTCCAACCCCCCCGCCCCGTTCAACTTGCAGCTGGGATTGGAAGTGGGGAGAAAAGAGGGAACGCACGTAATTAGATTGTAAATGCTTCATGATATCTGAGGACTTCAAAGGGCACAACCAGAACGATGAAGGCTCTGTGTTTGTCGAGCGCGCGCGTAGTACGTGCGACAATAATGGCGCGTCTCACATTATCATTATCCAAAGGCGGCCGCTGACCTCTCCTGCTCTGCCAGCTTTTTGCCGTGGCGGAAAACACTCACAAGTTCATTTCACACCAGCGCGCGGAGAGTTCAGCGGGAGCCGCGGCGCGCCTGAAAACAATGAGCTTTAATGTGTTAAAAATGAGTTGCAAAGTGCTGTTACTCAAAGTTCCACCGACATCTGACCGCCGCATTCAAACAGAAAATGACGCGGGTGACTGTTTTCATGCAACAAGTCATTTCTGGTAATTACAGTTATTTGTGGCAACCGTCCCCTACACACCAATTACACCCGTCTGGGGCATTTCAGAGACTGTGCCTATCTGCTTTGAGAGAAAAAAGAAAAGAAAGAAAGAGCGCCGTTTAAAGCAAACAATTGTCACATAAAAAGATAAACACTAAAATAAAAATTTGACTTTTTTTTCATTTGTTAAAAAATCTACTTTTTCTCAACAACACCAAAAACCATGACGTTAACCTCTGACCTCCTCTGGCTAGAGAGATTTTTTGTCCACTTCCTGTCTGCTGGTCCGCGTCCAGGTCAGTTTCTCCGGGGCCTCTGAGCATGCTCATTGTGACCACGTTTATTTTTAGAGGAACTTTGATGAAATATGTTTCTTTGGTGTGGAGGGGGGGGGGGGGGGGGATTAAAGTTGTTTTTGCAGAGCTGAAGAGATGTCATTTAAACAGAACATAATCCATAAGCTGAATTACAAGCAGAGACGTCCGTTCCCTCCCAGCTCTTCCTCCCCCCCTCGCCCTCCTCCTCTGTGTGTGTGTGTGTGTGTGTCTGTGACACAGCTACATAATGTCTGTCTGTCGCCGTCTGAATGTAGGCTGTAAATCTGGCAACGCACATGTAACGGGCACACACACACACACACACACACACACACACACACAGAGCTGTCCTCTTGCTCAGTAATGCTTATTTATTGGAACACTTTAGAGCCGACGTACTTGTGTCTGTAAATTGACAGCTTGGCACAGTGCTGCAGGGAAAGAGCTCGCTGGACCGCCGCTTCATTTCAAGACCGGCTGATTGGCAAGAATGAAAAATAGTTCCACTGTTACTGTACGCCAGTGACATTTTAGTCCAGAAAAAAAAGAAAGAAAGAGAAGCAGATTTAACTCTCACCTTCTAACGAGCCGCCATTTGTAAATGCTGCAAAGTTTAAACAGATGGAAGCGCTTGATTTCCAAAGGTACGTTTTGAGTGATTCATCGAAGGAAGCTTCCTCTTAAAAATAAAAATAAATCGTGCTGGATATGTGAAGATTTTACACAACAATGAAATGAAATAACAATTTATTTTTATTGTTTGTTTTTTTATTCTGTGCTTAATTTCTCTGGATTAATGTAAAAATTATTTCTCTGAAGGATGATGCACACCTTTAACTCGAGACATTATAAACGGATCATTTGGGATATACTGCAGAGCCGTGATGTAAAAACTGATCACTTTCAAACAGATGCATTTATTTATTTAGCCATATTAACGCCCCACTTTAAAATACAGGTCTTGATCAGGCAAACATTCATATCTGATAATTTGGTCCATAATCTCCAAAATGTAAATGAAGCCCTCACGTTATTATCCAGGGCCTGCTTATTTTTTAATTTCAGTTTTGTTTATTTTTTTTGTAGTAGTTGTGTTTTTTGCTCCCCTGCGTGTTTGCCTGAGAATCATTTTGAAGGCCACATTTCAGATGTGCTTCACCTGTGGGGGCGGGGGCACATCAGCGGCGTCGTTTTTCGCGGCGGCGCGGTGGATGCAGTGAGCTCGGCGCGTTTGACGGAAATCGCTGTTATTTCCATTCGTGTTATAAACAAAAAATATGCACCTGCTGATCAAACTGTTCTTTCTCTTCGGCTCGTCTCTGTAGAGCAGAACGAGCTCCTTGAGCGGGAAAAAGCCGTGACGGCAAATCAGAAAACATTTGGTTAAACTTGGTTTCGACCACGTCAGTGACGAGAAAAGACGTGTCCATCTCGTTGTGGTCATCCACACTTTTATGTATATGTATAAGCAAAAGACAAATCAAGCAAATTATGCTTCTCTTGTGGTATTTTTGCTCACAGTGGAAATGCAGTTCTTTCACATCATAGTTTGTAGTTTCTGGGTAATTACATTTGAAAATTGCCCCCACCCCCAGAAAGCTCCACTAATTTGTGCTGGTCCAACTTTAATGCACCTGCTGCAGCAGATACACAGATATACACAGACTGTTAAATATATGCTTTACACAGAATCAGGTTACTGATGGCCAGACCTGCTCGTGAATTTAGAGCTTGCTTTCTTTTTATTTTCAGTGAAAAAACTCAGATCCACCTGGCTGCTCGCTCACCACAGAGAGCTATTGAATCATTACTAACAATATAAAGTCAAAAGTTCAGATATTGTGTGTGGACATGTTGTTGGTGATGCTGATGTTGGTGTTTTAACGCCTGTTTTAGGAGCAGACCTTGATATCGGCGCATAAAGCAGGACGTGTTCTTTATCAGCTTTAAGCTTCATTGTTGTCAGCGTGGTTGCTCGAAGGCCTGCAGCCCTCGGCTCTGGGAGCTCTTCCTGAAAAGTGTTTACGGAGCTGTGTTTTGTGGTCGGTGTGGTCTCCCGCTCGTCCCCCAGGCCTCGTAAAAGAGCCTCACCACAGGGCGGCTCAGCCACAGACCGCAATACCAGAAGTCACACATCTGTCGAACAAGCGGCGTGCCGAAGCCTCAGATTTATGTCCGGGGGCCCGACGGGACACGAGGGAAGGGCTGCACGCTTCGCTGTGGGTTTGCAGTCGTTTTAGCTTTCTGGCGCAATTCACAATCATCAAACGCTTTTGTTGCATGTCTCTTGAAGGTAAAAACGACTTGGATTCATAGAGACACGGGTCAGGTAGGGTTGCACTCGAATTTTCATTTGCTTTTATTGAAATTCCATCTCAATTATCAGAAACACTAAAGTCCCACAGATTCAGTGAGAAAACATGATTAGTCTTTCAAAGTACTTATTTTTCATCTAAAAGAAGCACAGTTTTGCTTTTTATATTATTTATTATACTATCTATTATTTTGTAATCACTTTTCTTTTATAAAATAGTTGGAACGAAACCGATGAGGTGAAAATAAATTGCAGTGATTGTGCATAATCGTTGGAATTTCCCATTTGATTAATGCAACCAAAAGCTTTTCATTATCCAGAAAGCATTTCGGTTACATAAAGCATTCATTTGAATTCGTTTAAAGCATTTTCAGAATAGTGTTTCGTATTGTGAACGAGACGGTTTGGAATTTCAATGAATATCAATGCCGTGAACATTTGATTGTCCTGAATCTTTCTCTTTCTCTCACACATACTCACACGCGCACACGAGCACGCGCTGCTAGCCCTGCGATGATGGCTAACGCAAGCCGTTTAAACAATCGTCCCAATCCCCCCCTTATCTTCAGGAGTTATGCCTCTAAATCTACTCATAATACACAGCTCACTGAGGGCGTAATCCCCGGGAACATCAGAATAAATCCACGCTATATCCGCTACATGCAGACCAGCAGGCCGAGCCAGGGCCATTATGGAAGGGACGGAGGAAGAGGAGGTGGTGTGTTAGCGAAGGCCGTTAATGGGTTGTCTATGAATACATATTAACACCAAGCCATTAAGACACCTCCATCCAGGAAATCCCTCTGACCCTCTGATGATACAACAGCTGTCCAAAGTTGAAACTTTAAACCCGCAATCCCTCCGCTGTCACGTCTCTTCCTGCCTCTCTTTTCCCTCGTTTTACTCTCAACCATACTGTGGCTGGATTGTCCTGGATTTGTCCCAATAGAGAGGAGAAAAAAAATCTTCCACACGGGACCCAGAGGCAGAGAGACGGAGCCAACCGCTCATATTTGGGGCCCGATGAGAGAGGACGCAAAACCCAGAGGAGGACAAATAAATGACGACAATCAAGAGGGCACTTGTTTTTTGGGGGGAGGCGGGTTTTCGTGCGACCTCGTTCGACCTTTAGTTAAAACAAACAAACAAATCAAATTGATCGCAACTCTGACTCAAAGTCAACTGTCAGGACACATGGCTGTCTGCTGCATGGCTCGTGGCTTCCGTCCTGCCATCTGGAGAACATGAGTTCTGGGGAAATCCTTGTCATTTTAGAAAAAAGTCCAGAGGAAGATGAGGAGGAATAAGTGGGCTTTTTAAATCTTGGAGCAAAGTGAAGTGACGGGGCGATCAAATTAAAAATGCAAACTTGAGCACTTTCTCTCCGTCTCTCTCTCTGTCTTCGCTGCTCTCTCCCTGTGTCTCTCCACCCTCCTTTCCCAGGCCTGAGCGAGCAGCCAGCAGAGCCATCTTAGAGTCGGGAGGGGGGAAAAAAAGGAAAGAAATCGAGGCCCCTGGGCTCTTTGGCTCCTTGGCTGGACGACAGTTTCCTGGCCTGAAGGGGTCAGCGGTGGGCTGCCTGAGAAACTGGCAGCCATTGGGGCTCCAGAGGGGATGTTTTTCAGTAAAAGAGGGGGGTGGGGGGTGTATCTTGTGGCTGGTTGGCACAGAGCGGACACTGACAGTTTCCAAATAGTGTTGTTCCTGCCAGGGCCCGCTGAGCTCTTACACATTACACCAAACACAGGAAAAGACCAGAGGCACTCGAGGCCTGGTGTTATAAAGCCCCTGACAGACTCCTAAGAAAACGATAGGGTGCCTTATTTATTTAGGGTGCGCACAGCAATGTTTTTATAACTCTCAATTCTCCAAACAATTATACATTGCAACATGGTGTATGGAGAGTACGTTCCCTGGCAGGAAGAAGCCTTCATGATTGCTCTAATAAGTGGTTTTTAACCCCTTAGCAGTCCTACAAATTTTGCCTATAAGGGTTAGCAGTCGGACGTACCGTGGGCGGTACGTCCGACTGCTAAGGGGTTAATCATCCTTAATTTTTTTCTTTTTTTTTTTACATGCTGTATAATATAGTATTATTGCACTTTACTAACATTTGACAATAAAACCTTTTCACAAACTTTTTGGTTGAATCTACATGTGGTTGCTTTAGGATCAAAACTGCTCGCATTACATTAATATCAGACTGTATATAGAAGATGCACACATCCACCATGACATCACACACTGGTCAGTGGACTGTTGTTCTGAGGCCTTAACTTCAGCATTCGGCTGTTGCCATCATCAAGCTGGAAGTGATCATAGAGGGAGGAGTGCTCCACCACCACTACAACCACCACAACCACTGGGACAGAACACTGTTAATTATTATGAGCGCACGGACCAATGGTGGGATGTAACTTAGTACATATATTGGTGAAGTATATGTTTAATGTACTTGTACTTGTATGTCTTACTTTACTTTGCACCTCTGCGCTGATACATATATGCATATATTGTCCTCCACACTGTTTATTAATCCTGAACACGCCTGTCAGCCAAACAAGCCACGCCTGCTAACACTGCCTAACTGTGAGCTTCAAAACAATTAAAACAAGCGAGTTAAACAGAAGTTCAGCTGCTTTCTATTTGTCAAAGATGGCTCAATAAACTTTTGGAGCCAGCCTCCAGTGGCCATTAGTGGAACTGCACTGTCGCTTCATGTTTCAGTCCCAAATGCTGCCACCCAAGCTTCCCAGTAAAAGCCCGAGATTGGGACAGTGAGGAGAGAAACTGGGAATCAGTCATCACAATCATTTGTCATAAACATAACCAATGAAACACTCAGCACTGCAAACATGCTGACAGACAAAGGACGTGATCTCTCGTCGAGTCTGGCACTTTCTATAAACGATTATTTTTACTTTAAGCTACGAACATAAGGAGAGTCGGGTCTGAGCAAAACAGTGAACCTGCGCGGCGGCTCTTCCAGCTCCAGCGTGTGACTGTGTGTGTGAAGCAGAGGAAAGTGTAAAGCGTTGCTGCCTTACTGCTTTGCTGATAACGCAGCCAAGCGCTATATGAGAGCAGTACATTTACATAATGAAGCCATAAGTTAAACGATGAGCCGTTTTACCACGGTTTACTGCGGGTCAAGAGCATCGCACTTAATTAATCATACCTGTGGGTGCAGTGTCACCTTCTGGACACATGCTGCACGCTGCACTCCCACACGCTCACCCTCGTTTCAGCATGTGAGAAAGAAAAGAGGGCATCTTTGATGCAGAGCAACCGGTTCAGTCGTGAAACCGTGATGCCAGCATCTGACGTCAGGCAGAGCAGTGAAGAAAGGCCCGCGTGACCTCTGTGTGACCTCTGAGCACGACTGCCTGATGAAACATAGTTACAGCCTGAGTCTGCGCTACCTTGAGAGTGAGGAGGAGTGATTGCCTTCCATCCAGCACCATGTCGAGGATGCTTGGGGGAGAAAGGCAGTTGATTTTTTATCTAAAAGAAAAAGAAGAAAAAAGTTTCATCCAGCCTGATGTGCACTCTTCCTTTTCCCCCTGTATGTGAATCATATTAAGTTTAAGTGTACCTAATAATGACTCTATTATTACATGTTTATCTTTGGGAAACCCAAAGCTGCAAGGCAACCAGTACATTTCACACAACGTACTTAAATACACAAAGTGATTTATACATACATGAAGTCATGAAAGACAAGTGACTTTTGAAGCTCGACTGTGTTGTGATGCTGCAGCTAAAATAAACTTCCTCATGGTCGTCCTGTGATGTTTCCATCCGAGCACATTTTTCTCTCTTTAATTGTTCTTTGTTCCTTTTACTTTAAATCTTTCTCAGGTGACTTTCCCCCCTTCGGACTGACAAGCTCTTCCATCTCCTCGCGTTCATTTCTCCTTTCACAGCACTTTTTTTTTCCAGCCTCCGTTACATCCCCTCGCCTTTTAATGTCTCCCTTTCAGCCTTTTTTACTTATTTGTTTTACCTTCGTCCTCTTTCTTTCTCCCCTCACCGAGTCTTCCTTTTAATCCCCGTGTCTGCTCGGTAAACCCCTCTTTACCCCTCGTCCTCCTCTTATTCCTCTTTACCCTCGTCCCTCGGCTTCTCCTTCGTATTTCCATATCCCCGAGCTGATTCCCCTGTCCCCCTCACTTACAGCCTGTTGTATTCCCTGTCTCTCTTCTCATCCGTTTATCACTGGCCCTTGTTCTGTTAATCCCCGAGGGTTTTGTTTATTTGTGTTGGAGCTGCTTTTACAGCTTGCGACTGACCCCACCTATTTTCTCACCAGTCATTTGAACAGCAGGGCTGCTTTGCAGCTACTCCACCAATTAACATACCATTAGCATAATATTTGCATGTGTGCATTAGGGTGTTGATGGGAAGAGAAAATAACAGTTTTACAGGGTTTTTTTTCATGCCACAAAAAAATATACATATTTCACGGACTGACGTTAAAGCACCCACGGGCTTCTTTATCTCGCTTTGATTCTGCTGCTGCGCGGTGAAAAATCATCCTGTTTTCAAGTTTACTGTGAAAAGTTCTGCTGCTCTCGTGTGATTGGCCCACCTACACGTTAGCATCTGATGGTGATGAGTTCAGTCATTTCTACTTGTCTAATTTGTTATGTCACCATTATGGTTCGATCAACCTGTTACATAAACGTCCATGTTTTTTTTACCTTTTTAGAGTAAAAGATAACAAACAAGAAAAACTTGGTGAAGGTCGGCTGTTTCCTGCGTATGAAATATAAATGAAGACTTGTATATGTTTTGTAAATATTTGCAGGAGGACGACAGGGACACACGAGGTCAAAGGTGAAGGGTAGAGGCTAAAGAGGAGGGTATAACGGTGCCCATTCAAAGTCTTATGAATGAAAGAAGAAAGGAGCACAAATCTCTGAGAAAGACACGCAGACGAACACTCTGCACAGATGCATGAATGGAAATAAACAAATGTCGATGGAGACGCACCGACGGGGATACAGAGGGCTGAAAGTAGGCCAGCTGCCGGCGGATTGAGCCGGCGAGCGTTTCATGTGAGAGCTGCGGCTGAAGCGGAAGGGCGACGTGTCAGGGGCGGCAAGCCAGTTTTCCCGGCCTCGACTGGGGATCAGCCCCCCGGGCCTCGCTGTTCCCCTGCGTGCCACGCCTGTCTCTCACACGCCGCCGCTCTCAGATCTGTCACATTAGGCCCGTCGCTCAAACACCGGCGACGCTTTGTTTTTGTTTGCCTCGTGTCACGCCGATTACTCCGCTCGTTGGAGGACCCGACTGAGGGAAGCGGATGAAGTTGCGCTCAGGTCACGCCGGCCATTTACCGCTAATGTCCGCTTGGTCACTGGCCATGTTTTCCAATCAACACCCCCACCGCCATCTCACCCCCGTTTGTCTCAAGGCTCGTCTCGCATTGACTCACCCCCCTCCCTCCCCAAGAAAGAACAGATGCCAGACACAAGTGATTGAACGTAATTTGTCATGTTTGCATGCAAAGACACAAGGACCGAGCGGGGCTGTCATGTGATGATGCGATATGTTCTACATGTGAAATGTCACACATTAATCCGCGTGCAAAGCTCCTCACACTTAAATCACGGAGAATAAAGTGACTGGGTGGCCATGTGCCAAAATGATTTTTTTTCTTTTAAAAATATATTGAATATACCATATGCCTGCACGTCTATATTTTATTTTACATCTCTGCACCATGTGACTTCGTTTTTATGGTTTGAGTGCAAACGCTTTCTGATAAGGGATTATTTTATGGACTCTTAATGCATCAGCCACCTGATATTAATGGCCAGACGCACAGCCTCTTCTCTTATTTCACTTTTCTCCCCCCTCTCCTATTTTTTCCCTTTTTTCTTTTACAAAATGAGACATGACTGATGAAATATTTGGGGGAAAATGGCAGCTTAAGTACTTGCTGAAATCATTTTTATGATGCTTTCATTTTGGGGGGGTAAATGATGCTGCAGTTTGTGTAGACATTAGTATGTTAGACTGAGGATTAGCTGCTCTGCCAGGATCAAAGATGAAAGAAGAAGGAGGAAAAAAACAGACAACTAGACCCGCAATCGTGTAATGATCTGGGTTGTAGTGTAGAATTAATATATAATTGCATTTTTAAAAATTGTGTTCGCCTCTAGAATCAATGAGATAACAGTGCATTTTCAAAATAAAGGACCTAGTTTTTACCCTTCTTTTCTCATTTTTTAAAATAAAATAATAAACTATATTTAAACAGGTTCATTTTAGATTGAACGTATAGCAACCACGGCGATAATTATTAGCAATTTAGCAGTGTGCTGCTATCCTCCCCAGCTTTATCGATAAAAAATAATAAGTAATAAAACAACATTAATACAATCAAATTCAATTCTAGGCTCACACTGCATGATTTCAAAAGCAATGCCCGCCTTACCCTTTATGCGTGTGTGTGTGTGCAGTCCTACCTCCTGCATCGTGCAGTATAAATGGAGTTATATATAATATCTAGAAGGCCTGTTGGCCCTGGCTGCTGTGCTGCACTCAGCTCTCTAGCTGCTCTTGTCTCTGTATAATCCTCCTCCTCATGAATACATTAACGCCGGAGCCTTAAACTCAGCTTAGCTGGGGGCTCAGCGTCACAGCACATCCTATTACCGACTTTAAATCATTAATGTGACATCGTTTTCACTCAATTTCCAAACACCCACGGTTCGAAGAAAAAAAAAGCTGTATATTTGAGCCGAGGCAGTGCAGGCAGAGGGCCGTGCTCACAGTCACGCCAGGTGCGCGTTCACGCATTCAAGTTTTGTTGTTTTATTTTTTCAAGCGATCCACGGGCTACTGGGCCTGCGCAAAAACTTTGAGGAAATTAAATCAGAAAAATAAGCAGGCATTCAAATGTAAAGATGTGCTCATTGTAATAGTTTCCCCTCTTTGGTCTGAGCTATTGTGCTGGAAATACCCGCTAGATATAAATGTGGTTTAAGCTGAGCAAACTCCTACAGTACACCTTAGGGTGTGTGTGTGTGTGTGATTTAATCTGAGTATAGCCACTGTTTGCTTCCTCCAGCATCTCACGTACTGCTGACAATAAAGAAAAAAAAAAGGGGGGGGGGGATCTGAATCCCCTCTCTGCTCCTCAACTATTCACACATAAACCTTTTCTCAGATTTTACCTCCAGGCCGCCTCTGAAAAATTCACAAAGCCCAGAAGGAAAAAAAAAGAAAGAAGTCGTCCTCTTAATGTAGGAGTTGTGGATCTTCCCCCATCCTGCCTCTTTATTGCATCAAAAGGGTCTCTGTGTGTGTGTAGTTATGGTAATTACCAAAGCACGTAAAATCATCTCCTTGGAGTGCATTTAACTGTTTTCACGCACAGCGCGTCGAGCCGGGCTGTGGAGGGGGTTTAACATATGGACACAGATGGGGGGGACAGTGCTTTAATGGGCGCCCTGAGTGGGGTTTTGTGTTTTTTAACCCTTCAGAAGTGGAGGCACGAACATCCCAAACCTTCTTAAGCGAGCATCAATTAAAGATTTCACTTTTAAAACTGGTGACAGCAGCACAGCCAGCACTCTGACAGGCCGGGGAGGCTTATATGGACACTGCGAATATAGGCTACTCTTCTTCTTTTTATGATTAGCACACACACACACACATTTCATCACTTACACCCCCCCTCCAGCCCGTCTCCCCGTGTTCCCTTGTTGTGCTTAATTAGGTTATCAGGTTGCTAGTGGGCCATGATTCTTCTCCACGCCTCCCAGCTGGCCCTCTGATTGGAGGGGCAAGAAGGTGGACTTGGCATAATTAACACGTTGTTATGGAGATGATTGAATCGTTTGGCGACACATGGGCTCACATTAAGCCACTTTAGAAAGAGGACTGAAGAAACGTCGACACTCCCAGCACTACTACTACTTTAAAAAGTTGTCTGTCTGCTCGTGTGTTTATGCTGTGGTGTGTTCACTGCACTATACCTTAAAAAAGAGGGGGGAGTGGTAGTGTACATTTGTATGTTGGTGTGGGGAACCGTAAAGCCGTGCGAATGCGTGGAGGAAAAGAAGTGACCAGGACCAGGACAAGTTTTTTTTACTGAACACATTGCTGTCTTTATTAGAGCCTTGTCTGGCAGTAATACTGAAAAAAAGTGAACTTAGAACAGATGGTGGTGGCAGCCCACGGCTTTTTTTCCCCTGTTTTTCTTTATTTCTTTGATATTTTTCTTCTTTTTTTGTGCGAGTGCTGTGACTCTTGCTTTTTCTGTGGCATGGATAACATCAATAAAAGAGACAGTAGGGAGAGGAAGAAAAAAAAAAGAAATATACAACTTATATTACACTGTGTTATGAACAAAATATAAATCTATAACTCTATGTTATATTTACATAATTATCTTTCTTGAATTTTCAAGTTGAGATGGTAAGATATTTTTTTTTTGTTTACTAGTAATAATTCTCACTTTGTTTTGAGCTCCACTCATGACTTTGATTGTCTTAAATAATATCATCATCATCATCATTTTCATTGTCTTGATATGGGGACGGACCTTGCCAGCAGGGATGACTGATCTCTTAATGCCCCACCCAAACACCCACCCTCCTGATACTGTTTTAAAAAATGGACTTATTCATTTAGTCCCCTCTTTCCAGCATGGGGTTCAACAAAGGTGTGATAACAGGGGTGACTATACAGCAAAATTAAGACCCAGAAGCTTGTTATGTGGCATGTAGGAAACATCTATAAGCGAGAATGTGACATGAAAACAGCACACCTGAAGAGCAGTCATGGCTCCTGTAGCATCGTGTGGAGCTCAAACAAAGCAAAGGGCTCCTGATGAAGATACTGCAGACCCACACGCGCACACAGTGGAACAGCCTTGGTGGATTGCAGTAAACACTGCTTTCTCATGATTAAAAAAAAGTCACTGCTACCACAAAAAACAAAAACAACAACAACAAAACAAAACAAAAAAATGTCTATATACAGGATTTTTTTCAAGAAACAAAAAGGACAGCATAGGATTTGTTTGGTTGTCATGATAATCTCTTCATTTGAAATGTGCCTGTATGTGTTGTATCTGCACATTTGGGATGTACTGATATATCGGTTGAATATATTATCAGCTAATATTGACCCTCGTTGACAGATATTGGCAAATAGGTTTTATTTGGATTAATTCTTTAAAAAATCCAATAAAAGACTCTAAAACTGGTCAGGTGGTATCTCTTTAAAACAATTTCATTGCTTCACTGGTAAAAAAAGAAAAAGAAAAAGGGGGGTGTATAAATACCCCCCACCCAAAAAAATGTATATATATATATAAAAATGGCCGATATATCGGCCTAATATCGTTATTGGCCGATATTCAATCCTGCTGATTTCGGGATATTAACAAATAAGACATCCTTTATTCTGAATGTTCAAAAAATGTGCGATGAAGATCTGAAAGACTTTCAAACAGGTCAGTATATTTTTGTACAAAAGAAAGACACTGAAAAAATATTGGTATTGGCTGTCAGCTACATTATAAACATCAGTGTTGGTATTGGCCCAGAATTTCATCGGTGCATCCCCCAGTGCGCACGCGTGTGTGTGTGTGTGTGTGTGTGTGTGTGTGCGCGTGTGTGTGTGTATCCATGCCAAAGATGTTCCACTGTGTCGCCGTGAGGCAGCCAAACTAGTAAACGGGGACGGGTCTCTGTTCACAGAAAAAGTGACAAACCAAAAACATGTAAAAATTTAAAAAAAAAGAAGAAGAAGAGGAAATTCACATTATACATTATGATAATCATTACAAATAAAATTATAATAACAATATAAAATCATGTTCTTCTTCTCTGACTGCACAGAGTCTGAGTGCTTCTTAGAAATGGGTTCGGACATGATAAAAAGGGTTACGTCTTCAGTTCGGACGAAGGCTGGCGTCCATGTCTTTCAGTCCAGCTCACCCGCCCGCAGAGGATTAATAGGAGGGGATCAAAAATAAAATAACATAAAATAAAATTGCAAAACAAAGCAAGGTAAAATGACAACTTTTTGTTTAGATCTAAATACCTACCAGCTAAATAGAATAATGCTTCATTGACTGTTTCATATGGTCATAAAAACCCAATAAAGAGGAGAAAAATAAATTATACTGTACATAACTTACTAAACTTAGGAAACGTTGACCATCCTTATAATTATTGTTAATAATATTATTAGACTAGAGGCAGTTTGAAGAAAAATAATAATAAAATACAGTATTCAAATACAAACAGAAACACTGACTGGCTGACTTCACCTCAGCTCCGCCCACTGCAATACAGCAGGACAACGTTGATTGGAGGGTGGGGGGTTAGGAAAACACTGGACAGAACACAGTGTGCGTGTGTGTGTTACAGGAAATAACAGCAGCAGCATTAGTTGCCTGTCTTTCTGCAGTATTATTAGCTTTCTTTTTGCGAGCGCGTGTGCAAACGTCCAATGGTGGAGCACACACACTGACACACACTCGCACTGTTGGGATGTTTCGATCGAAGTCGCACTGATGTGTGGGTTTTTTTTGCCCTGGACGAGATCGAGATAGAGGGATGGAGCGAGAAGGAAACCGGTGGATTGTCTCGCAACACAGTGCTTTTGTTTCTGCTCCGTGACGCCAGAGAGACTTCCCTTTGCTGCAACCCGCCCCTCCCCACACACCGAAAATCCACTCAAAGTGGGACAGTCCACTTTGTGCTGGTCAGTCCCGGCTGGACCGTCCCATTTGATTCCATGCGATGCAAGGAGGGGAGGGGGGGTAAGCGGGCGGTCACAAAAAAAACACAAAGGGGGAGAAAAATTGGGGGGGATTGCTGACAGCACACTGCGAGGTTGAAGAAAAGATATCTTTTTGTTAAAAATAAATGTCTCATGTCTTTCAGGTGCTTTACAACAAAAGGGGAAAAAAGAAAAGTCTCTTTTTTCTATTATTATTCAAACTTGTAGCACAAAAACAACAAATCACATTCACAAGCCACTTATTGGCACCGTGTACCTGAGTGAGAATATTATAGAACCAAAGAACAAAAAAAGCTGTTTTATTTTTAAAAATGTCTCTTGATAATAAACAGGTCCGCCATCTTAAAGTGTCATGTTAGCCTTTGACAGGTCCTCTGTTTTTCAGTTTTTCTTCAACAAACGGGACTAAAAGGTTGCTTTCTGAGAGCCATGTTGCTTTCTCTTCACTCGTGGCATTACACTCTAACACCTGCAGTACTATGTGGGTATTCCTCAGCGAGCTTCAGAACTGCCTTGGTCGTCTCTTCCTCCAGTCAGTGTGTAACAGTCAGTGTGAGTGACAGGTCCTGTGCTTCGGTTGATTGATCAAAAGATGCTGGTATCAGGACTCCGGGGGGAGAGGAAGGGGAGGGGAGTGGATCTGGCTCTATTAGAAGAGTCCATGTTAGTCGGGGGGGGGCGGTGAAACTGGTTCCAAAGCGATTGGCAAAAGCGAAAGGTTTCTTCCTGATTGGTGGGGATTTTGTGAGATTAACCAGCGGTGATTGGCTTACAAAAAAACAAAACAAAACACAAAAAGCAGGCGGTGCTGATGCCGTCCTATTGGGTGATATGGTTCTCGTTATCGCTGGCGTAGTCGCCATCTTCGTCCTCGTAGTCAAAGTCGTCGTACACGTCGCCATTGCTGTCGTCTAGCCTGAGCTCCTCCTCCTTGATTCGCGGCTCCTCCCCCTTGAGGCCAGGCATGCTGGGGTTCTGGTGGTGGTTGGCGTTGGGCTCGGGGCTGCTGGACATGCTCGAGTGCTCTGAGGGCATCTGGGGTGAGGGCATCCCCGCCATGGATAGGGCACCTGGGTAAACGACGCCTGCAGAGGACAACGGCAGCTGACCCTGCTGCCTGCACGCACAGAGGAAGAAGGCTGTCAGCACATTAAATGCAGCGCTCGCAACACTTTTGAAATCACATAAATGTTGAGATCCCTCCCTGAATGGTGACTCTCTCTCTTTGAGCCATTAAGAAAATTATTACACATATGGGGAAAAACTAAATCCCTTTCATATCTATGTGGTAAATATAAACCTACAGCCTGTGTGCTGTTAGCTTAGCTCCTCATTAAAACTGGAATTGAGAGAAAACTGACAGTTTGACGTCTTCAGTCTTTTCTCAAGCACCAACAGTGATTCTTAAAGCATCACGTCTGAAACCTCTGACATTTACAGTCAGCGTGTTTATAACCTGAGTGCGTGTTCTCAGCTAAACACTCAGAAACAGCTCTTACTCTCTAAACACAATATTGCACTTGATGTGGATGAAACCTCATGGCCTGACCCACACAGAACACATGATTTATCCTGATGTGTTTTTTAGAACAAATGCTTCTTTTTTTCAGAAAAGAAAAAAGAATTAAACTGCATTCAATCTGTAATGTTTGGATTCTACATCCATACTTTACACATCTGGATACCCATGTGCATGTGTGGTCACTTAAGTATATGGCCAAACTTTAATGCAAATGGCTTCACCATGTACGCACAACAGAAAAAAGCCACATTTGTAATTTGTACTCTCTGCTAATAATATTGTTATTAGCAGAGAGGTATGTTTATTCAAATGATGCTTTATGTTTCATGCAGGAAGACAAAACTGATTTATTTCTCTCATAAGATTTTTGGAACAATGGTTTGATTCATCGAGAGAGTTGTTGTAGTTTTTTGTTGTTGTTTTTTCAACAGCCTTTAGTTTCAAAATACAGGATATAAGCATATAAAATTAATAATATTAATACAACTGTAAAGGGACAAACAAAATCTTCCTATGGGCAACCATAAGGTTCAATTCTAAGTGGATAAAACCATATAAAGCATATAAAACTGTAGCTGTTGCTTCTCTTGAGTCATGATTTAGGAAAATAAAAAAATCAAATCAAAGGTAATATCCAAAAAACCATCCAAACAAAACTGTGCATTGTGCTTATTATCTCATGACACTCACTGTGACCCCTTGTGAGAAAAGTAAGCCTGCATCCTGTAGTTTAATTTCTGATATTATTATTATTATTTAAAGGACTGTATTTAAAAACACTGAAAATAGGAAATTTAAATCACACTAAAGGAGAACACCACCTGCTTCTGTTTATAACTAATTCAGCATCTTGTTGTCACGCCTGTTCCGACACAAAATTCAATTTGTTAAGGTGAGGGGCGGGCCTCGCTGCAGGTAGGCCGCAAACAACAAAAGGAAATTATGCAATTATGCGCTGACTTGCTTTCTCCAAATTTCTGCTGCGATCTTTTTTTTTCTTAGTAATTCATTAAAAACTGAAAGATTGATTGATTTTTTTAGGCATTTGATGTGACAGGAAAACAAAGAAAAAGAAACAGTAACTCATTTAAAATATGAAGTACAAAGTCAAACACATGCCCAAACAAAGTAATTGTTAATCCCTGTTTTCTTACTGGAAAAAAACCAACAAACAAACAAAGAAAGCCAACCCACTCACCCCACACTGAAGTACTGTCTCATTTCCTGCCTGCGGGACCTCATGATGGCCTTGTACTCGCCGATGCGCAGCTTCTTGCCGTCCACCAGGCAGGTGCGTTTGGGCCGTGGCTTGTACTTGTAGTCGGGGTATTTTTCCAGGTGCTGCTTGCTGAGCCGAGCCTGCTCCTCGTAGTACGGCTGCTTCTCCAGGTTGGTCATGGCTTTCCAGCGTGAGCCTGCACACACAGAGCATGTATTGTTAGGGATGGCTGCGTGTCTTTGGAAAAAATAAAATAAAAAAAGGCAGATGGGGGGTTTCCAAAGAGAGCTTTTGTCTAAGGGAGGAAACGTGTAAAACTGTGAAATGTGATCATAGAGCAAGACGACGAATAACAGCACAGAGATGAACGATAATGAAAAGCTGGCATCGATGTCGCTGCACTGTGAGCGCCGCTGAGATAATGTTGGACGTTTCACCCGGAAAGAGAACGCATAGAGCGCTAAAGGAGGTTAATGAGGGGAGCAGCGGGGACGACAGGTACTCATCTCAGCTAATGAGGACTTCACTTAACCTGCTGTCATCTCTCAGCTCAGTTTCTGCTTGCAGCATCAGCGCCCTGCATGTGTGTGTGGGTGTAATCTTGAGTATGTCTTCCCCCTGTGTGTTTCATATCTGGTCTGAATTTGCACTTGACTACTGTATGTTTAATGGTTAAAAGCTGTCAGCGCTCGGCTGTTCGCTCTCTCGGTCTTTCTCTCTCTGTTTTCTGCGATCTGTTAGCAATCGAGAGAGAGGGAGGGAGGGAGAGGGAGAGAGAGGAGGCTTATTAAAACCAGATTTCCCTGTGTTATAAAACGCTTAGGAGCTCTTTAAAATGTCAGGGCCGATCCCGGCGGTCTGGGGGAAATGTCAGGCGGCCTCGCGCTGCTTGTTTAATGCATAATGAATTATATCATCATTTGTCGAAGCTGTGCTCTCCCTAACCGTTCATTAACAGCACTTACACAATGCCACTGCTTGTAAGGAAATCACAATTAGTGTATGTGTGCGAGTGTGTGTTTAAGAAAGTGGAAAATACAACTCACACCGGTCTTCCTTTCTCTAGGGTTATTCACATGAGAGGGTGGAGCAAAGCCACTTTCACTTTCACTTTCACACCGTGCGAGTGTAGGTGTGTGATTTTTACCAAGGATCTTGCTGATGTTGGAGTTGTGCATGTCGGGGAAGGCCTGGAGGATCTTTCGCCTCTCGTCCTTGGCCCAGACCATGAAAGCGTTCATCGGCCTTTTGATGTGCGGCTCGCTGCTGCTACGACCCCGAGACTCTCGGAATATCCTGGAGTCTGACACGCTGGGAGAGCCTGGGGAAGGGAACCAGGGTGTCAAACGTATACAGAAATACAGAAAAGTTTTGTTCATTAGACGAGCTAAAATGCTGGGAATTTTTTTCATGGGCGAGAAAAATCTGTTGCTCATTAAGCTAAATAAATATCATAAAAATCATTTTTCTCATATTATAAAAAAGTCTGACTGACTCACTGATCACACGTTTGGGAGGACAGCGACTACACAGAGTTTTACTCTGTATGCTCAAGTTCATAGAAAGGTAACGGTTATTTTCTCTTTTATTCAGGAAAAACAAAAAACAAAAAGCTTAATTATGAAAATTATTGATATCATTAAAAGTCTTTCAAATCTTCATTACTCTGTCGTGGAACAATCAGTGAGCGAAATATCGTGGTGAAACAGATAAACAGCAAATTGGTAAACATGACCTCATTTGCAGGCAGGCTGATATCAGTTAATATAAATATTTGGCAGATATACGGTACCAGCCCTGGAAGACTTTCATCTTCTTGTCATCGTTCATCAACACTCACAGCCTTTTTCTCAGTTTAGTGACTCCATGCATAAACTGTGTGTCTGTGTGTGTGTCTGTTTCCCTACCGTCAGAGTCTCCACTCATGGTGAAGTCCAGCATGGCGTGGCTGAACTTGTTCTCGGCCTGCTGCTTCAGCTGTTGACTCAGACTCTCCAAGGCAGCTTTGTCCTAAACAACACAAACAGTTCACAGTTGCAGTCGGTCAGTGACTGAGTCAGGGAATATGTGAATGAATGAAACCACAAACCTGCAGTGATGCCGAACAATTTCCTTTTGCACCCACAACAAGTCATTCTTGTGACTGACTCTCTGTCTCTGATTTCATAACTATGAAAAGCAACGACTGTCTAATGTTTAAATGTGTCACAGTTTCAGTGACCGGAGAAGCCGACTCTCTGTCGAGAGATGAGAAATTCAGGAATATTCCTCATACTCGCCTTTGATCTGAAACAAATCTGTTTATTTATCGTTTTTCTATCAATACAGAGGCTGCAGACAAATGACGGTTGTAATTTAAGTAGAAAGGCAGTTTGTGTTTTGGTTCATTTCAGTGTCAGTTTGTGGAAGCATCAAATTGTTTGAGTGCGTTATGCCCGCATGTTTGAACACACATCTGTGTGTATTGTTTGCATGTGCAAGAATGTTGATTACATTTACTCCTATCTGGATGTTTGCCGCTTTGTGTGTACACTGCATATTCTGTGTGTACAATGGATTGTGTGAGTGGGCTTGTGTGTGTGTGACAACTCCTGGCAGCCACCTGCGAGAGTGGAGTGCTGCGGCTTGCCTCTCTCTTGCAGAGGCCCCCAAGGGTCGACGCATTAGAGAGAGAGAGAACGAGAGAGTGCAGCACAGACGAGAGCGAGGCCACGCCGCACGGCCCCCTGGGTATTTATTACAACCAATAAAAGGCTGATTTACTGAGCATTTACATGCTTAATGCAAGCAGCCGGCACACTCTGCGCTAGAACTTGACTGCAGACGAGCACACACGCTCGCACACACGTACACAGAAGCGCACCAGCACGAGCGTTTTACAGTTTAATTATACGATTAGGAGCGCTACCCAAAACACTGTCGTCTTCTAAAACAACCTTCCAAAAAGTGTCCCTCTCCATTTACATGTGACCCTGGCGAGCTGGCTGGCTAGATGGAGGGAGGGCAGAATGATAATGAAATGCATTTTCTCTGTTTTTAGTCCAATAGAGTTTAATTGTTAGCGATAATTTCCTCCCCAGATTGGAATAAATACTGCTAAAAAGACAGGAAGGGAAGCGGGAGAATAAAAGCCAGAGAGGCGCGCAGCGAAACATGTTTTCACAAGCCTTTTAAAAAGTATTTTATTTGGAATTTTGTATGTTTTTATAAATGCTCAATAACCTGCCAATGGGTTGGAATTATCCAGCCATTCTGCATGCAAATCAGAAGTATTTAAAGAACCTTCCTCATTTCGCACAAATGAAAGCCTCATTCAAACTTTCTTCCACAAAAAAAGATAAGAGCACAAAGTGTGCTTCTTACTTTTAGATCATAAGATTAAATGTGCTGTTTCGAATGGTTTTATGCCGTGTGTGTGTGTGTGTGTCTGTGTGTGTGTCTGTGTGTGTGTCTGTGTGTGTGAGGCAGAGATGGAGATGAACAGGGAGACCGAGTGGATGACAGCCTAGTCTGACATTAAACCCCAGTATAGTACATGAGAAACGTGGATTGAATGGCTGACACTGGAGCCAAGACACAAAGTAGCGACAAAACTAATCCTGTGTGTGTGTCATGGATGACACTGTTGTATGTGAACGGCGGGAGCTCGCCTGTTTCATACAAAGCCAAAGGGAACAGGAGTCAAGGTGAGCGTGTGAGGATGCAAACGAGTTATAACTTACAAAAAAATATTCCCAGTGCCGAAACTAAAAATGTTTTATAGTAACAGGATTGCATGTCAAAAAAAAGAAATGTAAAAAAGAAATAAGAATTTCTTTCAACAATTCTCCCGTTATTATTAATAAGTAATTATTATATAATTCCACAGTACAACTGATATAAAAAACTTATAATAACAGGAACTTGAACTGATCTAACGAGACATGAGAAATGTCAGTGTTTAAGCACCTAAATGTCTCCACGTAAGGAACAAACCGTAAAATACGTTCCCTTACTCACTGGTATAATTATCATATTTCCAGTTCTCACTGGTTATAGTCATGTGTAATGCAGTATGTTACTATCTGTGTACAATGCAGAGATCAGTGTGGGTTAGACACTTTGAAATGTGTCACATCAAAGTAAAAAAAACAAAAAGGAGAAAGAAAGAGAGGGATAGAGCTGTTGAATGTCAGCAGTGCAGATGCTTCCAGCACGCTGTTACCCTGCATGTATGCACCCGAGTGTGTGTTTGTGCGTGTGTGTGCACCAGCTGACTCCCAATGTGTTTAACAAATAACCACAATTTGGCCACGCTGCCGAGGAGCCGGCGCCGTCATTTCACATTACCGTCTCCTTGACGCTCTGCTCTGCCACACACACACACACACACACTCACACACAGCCCTGCAGTGCGCCTTACAGACACACTCATTACCTCTGAGATGCCTCTGGTTTTACCTTATCTGGCCCTGTTTAGCTTCAACACATTTCAGCGAGAGCATTGTACACCGATTTACCTCCTACATAGTGCAGCGAGGATGGCATATGGCAAGACAAATTATTACACGCTGACAATGAGACGGTACAGCTTGTGATGACTTTGGAGAGTCGGGTGGATTTACAGTATGTGTTCAGTCCCAACAATTCAGATTTTTAATTTTTTTCCTGGTTTAAAAATGTGTATTTATTTGTGAGAATCCACATACACTTTTAACTTAACTGAACACTTTGCCATAGAAATGAGGTCACAACTTTGATTTAGTGTGACCCAAAAAAAAAAAAAAAAAACATTAACAAAATGAAGAAGTAAAATAAACCTTTGATCAGCTGCCCATCATGTTCTGTCATGTAGATGCAATTTTAAGTGCTTTACCTTGTCTGAGCGGCCGTTGTTGAGGCTGAGGTTGCTGACGGCTGCCACCTTGGCATCCAGCACCTGCTGCTCTCTCTTCAGCTGCTCCTTCATCTGCCGAGCCTCGGCGAAGGCCTTGGTCACCGCCTCGTGGTCGTTCAGGTAGGCTGTCGAAGACAGCGACGACAACAAGTCTGCTGAGGCGCAAAGACGGCAAGAGACGGAGACACACGCACACAAACACACACGCAGAGGACAATCAATTAATGTGGATAATCATTAGTGAGTGAATATGTAGGTGGGACTCATGTTGAGCATCTTCATCTCCTTTATTTCCTTTACAAGAAAAACACTGAATAGCATTTTGCTTTAACAGTTGAGCTCGGACGGGAAAATTAATATGTCTTGAGCGTGTGCTTGTTTATTTTTAGGAACCTGGCAGGAGGTTTTTCATGCAGAATAAATCTTCTTCTGAACCGTGAGGTAAAGACATTAACATACACTTGATGAGGGGACTTTGCCAGAGCATCTGTGTATGCCTCTCTCTGTGTGTAGACTCGCACACTCACACAAACTGACCATTTGACTGTTGAGCTGTGGATGTGAGTCAGAGAGCGCCCCTAGGTAGCCTTGTTGCAAGCTGCCCACCACCTCCCACCTGCCATCAGCCTTAAATACACACACACAGCCACTCTAAACCACTCAATATCCTTTAAACGACATTAAAACTCACTTTCGCACATCTGACGGCTGTGACTCTTTTCATCTGAGCCCTCACAGTCCTGCTTTGAAGAGAGGTGGCCACACTCTTATTACAGCTAAAAAGTCCTGCTAATTTTCCCAGTTGTGAACATCTGCTCCGCAAAGATCAGATCTCCCCACTCCTTCTCACTGCCTATTACTCGTATTATTTCTGCAGCTTAGCTTCTGATGAGGCATCTGCTCTGTGTGCACTGCTATCGCCTCTCCCTATCAGTCGGGTAGGTTCTTAACAAAGAGCCCCGGCTGGCTTATGAGGCCTTTATCTGCGCTAATCCGCACCGCTAATGCCATCTCAGGCCAGATTACCAGCTTCAGATTGGTAATGACAGAGCTGTGAACTCTTACAGAAGTCATAACCGGAAAATCTGGATGTGGAAAAAATAAAAAAAAGAGAGAAAAGAAAAGAGAAAAAAAGGGTAAGGGGCAGCAGGGTTGGGAGGGGATGGAAGAGGAAAAAGACAGAGGGTGATGGAACTGGGTGGCGGTCAATTTTAATCTGGAGTCAAAAATGGGTTTTTTTTCGTGCCTACAATCGTGTTCGTCGCCTAAACTGACTGCAATGCCAGACATCCAGACAAGTAGATGTGACCCAGATAGAGGGGTGGGGTTGGAGGGGGGTCTTGCTCCCTCGGTCAACTTTTTTCTGAAATCTCTACAGACAAGTGTGATACATTTTAGACCCCACACACACACACACACACACACACACACACACACACACACACACACACACACACACAAAACAAAACAAACAAAAAACAAAGGGGGAGCTGCAGCGCTTTATGACAGCGACAGAGACGAATGTGTGATCGTGGTAGAAGTTACAGGAGCTGACAGCACTTCAGTTCAGTTTGAAATGAGGAGATGGACAGACAGACGAAGAGGCGGAAAGAAGACACATGCCTCAAGCTTGATAGGTGTCAGAATTTGAAAGGAAGCAGGACAGTAGGGCGGATATGAGCAACAGACAAATCCAAACTCACGCATATTGAAGCCTAAAAAAAAAAGGCGACTTTCTCCAAACTTTTTCGTGTTGAACTGTATTTGATTATTAGCTCCAACATGTAAAAAGTACTTTTGTTTAATTTTTAGCTGTTTGTGCTCGAGATTGTTCTGATTCATTTTTGTTCAGGATGCAGCAAAATAACACGGAACAAGCTTTCAGATAGTGATGTAAAAATAAAAACAGCATATCCCACAGGAATATGGTGGAGCAGAGAAAGAAAAAAAGCTCATTTTATGATTTCTATAGTCTTAAAGAGTTGACCTGAGAGCAGATGACTGAATTCAAATAACCTGAAAAAGGCAGACATAATCTGCACCATCCTGACAAACAACTCGCTTCCACATCAAAACAACCACCTCTCGACTCCATCCCAATTGGTCTGCTCCTTCCATCCCCGATAAACTACGTAACAGGAATCCCAATGCGGCTGTGAGTTGTAATAGCAAATGCTCCGGCGACCGGCTAAACTCAGTGGCAACAGATGGGACCATGAGCTGCAACATAACTGGGATCTGACACACTCGTCCCCACGCTCAAATAATTCAACAGGGATCACACACAAACTTTAAACACTGTAATCCATTTTTCTGAACAAAAAACATCTGGGACTGAAAATCCACTAATCTGATATTAAATCCGCCGATTTGTTGAAAAACAGTGAGATTAGCCGGGAAGTCGGAAAAACTGCCTATTGCACAGGAGGAGGAGGTGGTGGTGCTGGGATTGTGTTTCTGTGCGAGTGTGTGTAAGAGCCTTTGTGTGCATCTGAGTGAATGTTTGAGTGCGTGTGCTGTCATTGTGTCATTAATGCTGGGTGTTTGCGCTGTCCCGGCTCATGTAAGAGGCTTGTCTAATCTCATTGGTGATACCTCCTGTCTGTCATGCACTCCTCTCTTTATTATTCCCCCGCTTAGTTGCATGGAGGGGAAAAAAGTGCTAATCCTCATCTCTCTCTCTCTTCCCCCCCCCCTTACCTCCTTTCCCTCACTCCTCTGTCTCTTTCAGTCACTAATAAACACATAACAATGAAGCAGCCCCGCGGGCAAATAGCGACATGGAAGAACAGCACAAACACACTAATTATAGCCTGTTACATATGTGTAATATTTGAACTATCAGTGGTGCGTGAAAAATGGATTAAGAGTACAAAATAGTGATTCATTTATGTCATATTTTGTACGTGTGCATATGGCCGGGTCTGATTATGGTACTGGCACTCGCAACAATGGCACCACTGCGAGAAGAACGCTATTCTTGTCATCAGAGCTATAACTGTTTTTCTAAAAGAAGTTTATTGTCGTTGTGGGAACAACTTCCAAGCACCTTTCACAGGAGAGCATTGAAATATATAAGTGCTTATGGAACTGTGGTAAACATCCACTGACAGCTTATTGGCAGGAAAAGAATTCATTGTTTAGATCAGGGACACCAAAACATGGCTATAAGTTACATTTCCTATACTTTAAATGGCTTTGCTACAAATTACATCGAAGGCTTATCAAGCCAACGGTATATTCTGGGGCATTCACTAACATCACTGAACGAGGCTCTGCTGGTTATTTTGAGGTTTCTTCCTGTAAACTACGGATGGATGGACTGAATGGATTTGCCATCAGAGCTCCCAAACTGTGCAGCAGTCCCTCTGAATCACCACTCTGGTGAATCTCATAATACATTCTTTATTCAGAAAAGATTTTTTTTAATGAAAGTTGGACATTGTGACACTTTTTTCTTATCACGTTTTCTGGTGATTTGTTTGTTTATTTTATGATCCTGGGATGTTTTTATCACTTGTGGGTTTCTTTTGTTCTTTTTTGGAGTCTTCCTGCAAAGCACTATGTAATTTTGTTAAATACAAATTTGATGAGTTAATGTTTATTTTTGGTCCATCAACCTATGAACAAGTATGTGGTTTAAATAATAAACATGCACAACCAAACTACTTTGTTCTAAACACTGAATACCCAACTTTTGGCCAGATAAAATGGCTTAGCTGGTCTGTGTAATCCTGTGTAAGCATACCTGTAGTGAGTTCAGCACCTGTCCCAATCAATGTGGAAACTGGAGTACCAGTTGCCCCTCAGTCCAAGAAAACAGATATTTTGGTATAGGTTTAACTATTTTACATCTATGTAGGTGTCTAGCTTTGCAGGAGTATGACATCAGCACAGTGCAAACTGCTGTGATTGTTTTTTGTGTGTGTGTGCTGTGAATGTGTGAGCATTTAAATCCACTTACCAATTGAGCTGACTCTGGTCGGTGGTCCTCCAATGCTGGAGGGGGCAACGCTGTGCTTCATGGAAGTGGGGTCCAGCTTGTTCGCAGCAGCAGCAGCCGGCACCTGTGGGGAAGTTGGGGGGGAGTTGGGTGACTTGCTCTCGGATGCCTTAGGCTTGGCCGACAGGTTCAGTGGCTGTGCACCC
Organism: Haplochromis burtoni; assembly: GCF_018398535.1. Lineage (NCBI taxonomy): Eukaryota > Metazoa > Chordata > Actinopteri > Cichliformes > Cichlidae > Haplochromis > Haplochromis burtoni. The sequence continues at coordinate 4,181,313 of NW_024582375.1, forward strand.
TCACTGTCCTGCAAAAACCAAAACAGCACAGTTTCGCCTGCTGTGACCACCGAAGGAATTTGGAAGCGGGAGGCGCGGGGCCCACCCTCGCCCTCCCCTCACCGAGACCACTTTCAATGGAGGTGTGCTAATCAAACGGGAGCCCATGCACAGCAATCTGAGGCAAGCCCGGGCGGGATGAATCACAAGGTGCATGCCACTGCCCCTTTCCAAACAGCTCGTAATAAGCGAAAAGATAAACATAAAAATAACGGCACATACAAAAATAAATATTTGCATATTTTGGTGCGAACCACTGACATTCACATGCAAAATAACCGACTTCCTGTCACAGCAAACTCGACCTTCAAACAAGGCAGTTCATGCACGTGCACACTCCACATGCAGGCTCCGGCAAACATGCACTATGGTACTTCACATGCTAAAAACAACCAAACACACGAGGACGAGAAACACCTTGAACTCATTCGTAAAACTACAGTCTTTCACAGAGAAAAACACCTCCCTCAGAGAGTCTTTAGAGGTGTGAGAGTCTTAAGACACTGAACAGAGGGCTGTCTGTCACTTCAATGTGCACTTGGTCCATTAGAAACGGGGGACCTTCATGGTCGGGAACGTACGTGTGTGTGGGGAAAAGCAGAGAAGCCCTTTCTGCCTCACCCAAAAACGCACCCATAGCACCTAACAAACGATCAATACGATTCTTAAAGCAGCTGGTTTTTGAGGTCCATTTTGTTAACAATATTTATCAGAGATAAACAGAATCCCTCACTTCCTATTACTCGTACTGCACAAACCTGGGCTGCAATTAAACCAGAGGAGCAGAAGGGGGCGCTCGTAAGATAGCCTTCAATTAATAGGAGTTAATGGAGCTAAAATAATTTTTCTCAATCTGATTTTTATTTTTAGACCAAAGCCTCAAATTTTATTTCGCTATTTTAACTTTTTAGAAAATATGTCCGAGCTGAAATAGAATAACTTTATCTTCCTTAAAGGGAAACTTGGTTGTCCCATAAAAATGATAGCATTTTGCTAATGTGTGTTGATGGGTCATTAAGGTTAATAACACAAAACATAAAAACTAAAACATGGTTAAAATGACAGAGAACGACATGCGTACAAGAAGCAGCTGTTGGGGGAGGTTGACTGTGATCGCTATCATGTGGCTGCTCGTAGCCGCTGCACATTTCGTGAGTGAAATCAAAATGGTGCATGCTGTTAAGTGGCTTGTGGTGTTGTGACATCCCAAAGATATTTGACTACAAATAAACCTGACAAAAATCTAAAAGTGATGATCACCTTCTATTGGAAACAGAGACCATTTTTGGAGGAAAAAAAAGTGTTTACTCCAAAAGATTTACATGCTTGACGTGTAACACAGTAAGGATCCATTTGTTCTGTACCATCTTCTGAGCGCCCCGCATGAAATCGGAAATCCAGACACTAAAAAACGTAAAGTATTCCTAAATTCTTTGATTCGATTAAATTCCCCTTCCATCTATCACTGTGTTGCTCGGCACACGGCAACATCCTCAACACAACAGACAGCGCTCCTTAAGTAAATCGCCATGTGGACCACCACTGTTATCATGTTAACTGTCATGGCAACATCACCCCTGCTGATGACCTAATCCAATCAGGAGGAACCTTAGAAGGTCACATGACAGGAAGGAAGAATTGGATCGCAGAGGGGCCAGATGTACACAAACCACTCTGTGTAATTAAAACTCCACAATTAAAAGCCAGACACAACATGAGAGGATGGACGGCTTAACGGGTCAGCCAGCTAAAGGCGCACAACAGAGTCAAAATGAGGCCTACAAATACAGTTTCCTTGGTTGTTTCACAACATTCATCTTGTGTATACTTTGGAAAACAGGATAAAAGAGAAATTTTGCCATTACAGGTGTAGCAAAATTTAAGCCTTACAGCAGAGAGAATAGAGACATTATTTGTCCTTATTTTCTGGTCATTAGTCTAATTGCTGCTTAGGCAAAGTAGAAACTGGCATACAGTGGAAAAGAGAAACTGTTGTGTGTATGTGTGTGGTATATTCACTCATTAAGGCCGACTTTCCCTGATTCCCACTCCTTGAGTCTTACTAAGCCTTATGAGCCCCTCACAACTCAATTAAGCCTTTCCAATTAAGCCCCCCTACATGTGTACGTGTTCATGCATGTGCGTGAGTGTGTGTGCACGCAATGAGGCCTAACCGGATTGTCCTTCATTAGGAGGGGTGGGGTGGGTTGGGGGTGGGGGCTTTCTAAATAGATGGAGGACCCCCCAAAGATGCCTTCAGTGAGACAATGGGCTGGAGAAGATGAGGAGAGAAAGGAGAAAACTGAGGAGGATCTTCTCAATCCTGACCCATATTATGGTGGGCTTTGGCTGGGAACGTGTTTGAATATTTATTACAAATAGATAATGCCTATGCCTCTTGTACAGTGGATTGGGGGAGTTTCCCTTCGCGCCAAGCCAAATCCTGTGGTGGGAAGGTGGCCAACCTGCATTATGCCAGTGTGGAGGAATTAGTTTAGACAGTGGAGCTGAGAGGCTTGGACAGACTTGTTTGTGTGTGTGTGTGTGTGTGTGTGTGTGTGTGTGTGTGTGTGTGTGTG
>NW_024582375.1:4183950-4189420 GCF_018398535.1 Haplochromis burtoni
GTGCGTGCGTGCGTGTGTCACTGTAAGACATTGTTCAACAAGCTCTAAATCTCATGACAGTGTGTGTGTGTGTTTATGTGTGTGAGAGGCCTCTAAAGCCTCTGAAAGGCTTGGAATCTTGAATTAATACAATTGCTTTTGTGTCTCTCTTGGCTGATGAAACAGTCTCCAGCTTTGAGACCGAAAACATGCAGAGTGACAGTGAGAGCCAGAGGGACACAGAGAGACAGAGGAGAAGCAGAAGGGGAGAGATAACACGTATAAAAGTGTGTGTGTGTGTGTGTGTGTGTGTGTGTGGGCTGTATTTCACTTCTGTGGATGCCGACATGTGAAAGCGACATCAGGGTTCTGCATCTTATCGCAGGAGCTGACGGTTCAATTAACAGGACAAGTGTGTGTGTCACTACAGTTTATCCCAGTCAGGGCTGCGTGCGTGTGTGTAGGTGTAGAGGGGTGTGTGTGTGTGTGTGGGGTGTGTGTGTGTGTGGGGTGGGTGCTAAGGACAAGACCCTTAAATGTGCCTTTCACTCTTCATCTCTGCATCTTTCTTTTCTTCCGCATCTCTTTCTTCCCTTCCAGCTATAAGTGACTGTTCAGATATTAATTACACTGTCGTAGTTTCCTGTGTGGCACACACTCAAATTAACTTGTTGATTTGTGGATTTTCTATCTGACTCCAATCATGCAGGAGTTTTGAAGATAAAACGGGCAGGAATATTGAACACAATATACTTCTATTATTTGAGTAAATGATTTTCATATATGCACTCTTAAATAATGAAGCACAGTATTATGAGTTATAGCAAATTACTGTAGACCCCTGAGGGTCTCCTGAATCCACTTTAAGAAGCACTGTACGAGGCTATCAAGGTTTCACAAAGGGAATTCTGTACCCACTGATAATGCACATCGCCATTAAAAGGATAAATAAGCAATGTGCAGAAAACATATTACTACACAATCAAATAGTCTCAAATAGGGATGCAGTATTGAAGCAACCGGGTTACGTGTGGTGCATTGAAACAACATTGTGTGGGTCTGTATGCATCTGAAGATCCACTCTTGCATATAAGAAAGCTGCATGTAATTGCAGCTGCAGTGATTTGACCGTGTGTGTGTGTGTAGGTTCTAGTTGGTGCCTAGCTCTACACCTGTGTGTGCATGTGTGCTTTTTTTTTTAATGTATGTGTGTTTGTCCGTGTATCACCAGAGGGTAAAGCACTTAAGCAGTGTGAGCCTGAGTCCAAACAGCTGTGAGCAGAGGCGGGCAGTGGGCCTTTAAATGACTAGAGACCTGAGATAGAGCCACAGGGAGAGCACACCACTGAAATATACATGTCACTCGACCAGAGAGAGAGAAAGAGTGTTAAAGGGAATCAGTGAGAGCACCTCAGTGGTCAGCCTGAAAGAGAGTAAGAGGAAGAAAGAAAGAAAAGAGAAAGAAGAAATCAAGAAAGAAAACTCTCCAAAACACTTATCTAATGTTTGTGAACAGCTCTGTGGTCAGTCTGCGATTTTTCCTCTATGGAGACTGTCGGGGTCCGCCTTGGTCCACTCCCCAGTCAGCCACTCCCGCTGGACTGGGGAGGCCATTACGACTCCCTGCTTCTCCTCCACCACAGGCCACAGCACTTGCCTGTCTTCCATATATATGGTAATAACGTGTGTGACAGTGGGGGCAGGATGGCTGGATGGCAGAGTGTGTGTGTGCGTGATGGAGATGTAGGGAGGGGCTGATGGACAAGGAAGTAGGGGTGCAAGCTCTGGGGTCAACCACATGCTTTAATATCTGTCATGAACCAGTCCTGTGTGTGTGTGTGTGTGTGTGTGTTTCTGTGTGTGTGTGTGTGTGTGTGTGTGCGCGTAAGTAAACACAGGGGTTGGAACCGGGCAAGAACAACGCAGAAATTAACAGAGACGAAGTTAGAAGTAGCAAAGAAGATGTGGAAGTGGAAATAAAGAGGACAGGAAAGAAGAGTTTAGGAAAGACAAAGGAAAGAAGAAGGAAGGCAGAAGAAGAGGAAACCCGGAAGCTTTTATTTATGTGGCAACAAATGTGAATTCAGCTTGTCGAACTTGGTGGGATTTTGATAGTCTAGAATTACTTATAGACACAGTGCCTGTGTTTATGATTGACTATAACATTTATGAGGGTCACAGAGTGGACAGAGGGTGGTAGGAGTGTGCGTTGTGTGTGTGTGTGTGTGTGTGTTGTGTGTGTGTGTGTGTGAGTGTGTGTGTGTGTGTGTGTGTGTGTGTGTGTAACTGTGTGTGTGTGTGTGTGTGTGTGTGTGTGTGAGAGAGGTGGTATGTGTCCCAATGGCCAACCAGATATTCATAGAATTCCACTTGGATGGTCACAAGGCTTCTCCTCGCCCCTATTGGGCAGCCAGCCGAGAAAACGGCAGAAGCACCAATACATCCTGAATTCCGACCAGATACCAGCTGGAAGTTTCTGATAAACCTTTGGTGTTTGAGGTGAACTGATTCGAGGACCAAGTTGTACTAAGGTATAGAATGAGAATAGAATGAGAAGCAGATCGCTGCTTGGGGCACTTGTTTGATAAGAGAAAAAAAAACATAAAAATGTGTCTGCGACACTCGGGAACACATTTTTCAGCTCATGCACTGGAAGTCATTCACTCTCAGCTAGCGTGGTCACACTGGAAAGGCCAGCGTGTGCGCAGTTCGAGTAATTAGGCCGTTAAAGCCTTTTTGAGCATTAATTGACTGGATTTTTTTTTTCTCCCCTGAATGAACTGGAAGAATTTACCCGACGCAGTAAGAATATTTCAACTACCATCAAGAATTTTTTTTAAAGAAATAGAGACTGATGCTGAATTGAGAAAATAAAACTTATGGAAAATACTTCCACAGACAGAAAGCTGAAATATTCCATTGACAGCTTTCTTGCAAACTTGTCGAAAAATAACACTTTAGTGATATCAGAGACAGGAATTTGAAAAGCAGATGTGATTGCTAATTAAAAACTTCAGGAATTAAATGTTATTTCCTAAGCTGTGGATTTATTTATTTATTTTTGAAACATTCATCAAGTCGTGCTCGTTATTGACGAAGAAACCTTGTTAGCCAGCTTTCAAACCACAAAAACATGCGCACACACACAGATATGTTACATTTCTTCTTTCTTACCTTGGTTTTATTTGGTGGCGGGGAGCTGCGGACCTTGTCACTCTGTGAATGTGTGTTGGTGGGTGGCGAGTGCGTGCCCAGGTTGGCTTGGGGAGGAAGGCTGCCTCCATGCTGCTTGGCCCCAGGGGAAACCTGCATGGCTGCTAGCTGAGCAGCATACAACTGCTGCAAGGTCAGAGAGAGACAGGTAGAGAGACAGGGACGGGAGGGGGAGACAGGATAGAGGCAAGAGTTGGGTCGGTGGGACAGCAAGAAAGGGAGAAGAGAGGGGGTAAAAAGAGAGGGGAGGAGGAGGAGAAAAAAAGGAGAAGAAAGGATGACATGAATAAATGAATAGTCGAGACCACAAAAAAAAAAAGAAAAGAAAAGAAAAAGGCGGCTAAAAAGCTCTGGAAGGAGAGGCCATTAGTGGCCCGGCCTCTGTTTGTGTGACAGAAAGATAGAGTGGGACATCTCCACTGTCAGCCCCCCTCCCACCCCATGGGAGAAGCGCTAACAGCCTCTCTGACAGGCCTCAAGACGGCCATGTCCCCTCCAGGTGCATCGTGGGAGAAAGGCAAACACTCTGCCTATCGAGGTCACGATGGCGAGCCCAGCTCTTGCTCAAGGTAAAAAAAAAAAAAAAGTGATGATGGAGAAGGAGAGAAATTTGTGACGCTACATGCCAGATGGGACATGCCAGGAGTGTCTAGTGGCCCTGTGATGTTTTTAATGCGTCGACAATAAGATGCAAAAACAGACGCAAATGTCGTGAAATAGGTTTAAAATAAAGATAAATTGATTCAATAACTACAGTAGGAGGCAAAAAAACCCAAAACACTGTTTTCGTTATTCTTATTTATGTATTTAATTAATTTCCAATTAAATAAAAGCATTATGGTGTGAGCTGCGATGGTGCGAACATACTCTGGGATATTTATGCAATAGCATTGTATCACACAAAACAGTCTCTGGCCAGTATTTCCACAGCAACAGACACAGCATAATATTCACAACTTGGACGAAGCTTCAATATTCATAAATGCCTCTTTCTGTCTTTCTGCTCAAAATCATCCCGCAAAGCTCAATTACTTTCATGTTGGCTAATACAAATCTCTAAGACGCTGGTTTTGTGTTCCTCTGAATTGTTAGTGCTTCCTCTGAAGAGCAACATAATGGTTGTTTTTGCACGAAGTAACTGATGTGTTGTTTTTCTTTTCTTTTCTTTTTTTTTTTTGAATAGTTATAATTGTTATTATTTATTTCTGGTGGAATATTTTTCTGGAAGAAGACCATCCTTTTTTTTTTTTTTAGTTTAACTTCCGTCCTTCTGTTGGTGCTTGGCTGCCGGCCACCGGCGTCAAACAAAGGCCTGTTTATGCAAATGGACAAGGAAGAGATGCTGTCACTGCTGTTTCTCTCTCTCTGTCCATTTGTACCTCACTCTATCTCTCTTGACAGCCACATTAGCTCCTTCTCCTCTTTGCTATCTTAAAGTAAGACATTTATCTCTTTACCAAGGGGGGAAAAAAACAGAGACATTCAAACTGTTGGCGTGCGCGCACACACACACACACTTGCACAGCGGCATACTTTTTGGAAGAATCTCATATTTGAATATGAAATAATCTCTTCATGACTGCCATTCATTCAAATAGTACAATATTTACTGTCCAACAATTCAACAGCAACGCAAAAGCATGTTTTCTACGACAGTTCTCTCTATCTTTTTCTATTACTTTTATTGATTTTCTAAACTTGTAATTTCACTCTAAAACAGATACCTGCCATTCCAAGAATTGCATTCAGAGGTAAAATAAATAAATAAATCAAAAATACTGTGAAAAGTAACTTCATCCCTGATAAACACTTTGGAGTTATGGAGGGAAAAAAAGGGCAATCCACATTTTTCACTGACTGTTGAGAGCCTTGCCCCCCCCACTCACTCTAAAGTGTAAGGCTCTCACACTTTACTGTTTGCTCCTGAGTAGTCTCTTGTAAGTGTAAAATACACAGAAGCAAGCATTTCTTCTCTGATGCACTTTGAATCACCTTGTTGTTGAATTGTGCTATACAAATAAACTTGCCTTGCCTTGCCTTGCCTTGATGAGTATCTGTATAGATTTCTCAAACATGAGTGAAGTGCATGATTTGAGGTACATCATGTGCACTGGATGTATTGCTGCTGCTGTGAGTTCCATGGACGCGGCACAGTTGACCAGCTCGCTGAGATCAGATCAGCCGGTGCTTGTTCATTGCTCTTCAATTAGCTGTACTGTAGCTCCTGCAAAGGAGGGGAAGGCGGGTGGTGTGGGGGTGGACTTCCAGCCGAGCATGA
>NW_024582375.1:4189563-4240638 GCF_018398535.1 Haplochromis burtoni
CGAGCACAGACACACACACACACACACACACACACACACACACGGTACAGAGGGCAGAGGCACTGTGGAGCGTGCCCAGAGCGTCGCCACAACGACATACATGTCAACAAACAGGAAGTGACAGCGCAAAGCCCCCTGGGGTGACTAGAGGAGTGAACACACACACAGATTGGGGAGGGGGTGCAATTGCAGTTGCAGGATGAGACTAAGGAATTTGAAATGTCACTCACAACCCAGGCACACTGCTGAGCTGTACAGCCCTTCCCTCTTTATGTCCCTAATCCCTTAATGTGAAACAAGCAATATGTCAATAGAATTTTTACATGTGTGTGTGTGTGTGTGTGTGTGTGTGTGTGTGTCTGTGTGTAGCCCGACCTCTACTGACATCAGGTGGGGAGGTGATGGGAGACTGCTGGTGTTCTCTGACTGAAAACATGGGGTCACTCTGTGGTATTAGTAGTACTGACACTATCTTGTGTGCATCTTCCCTGACACACACAATAAGCTGTGTCCATTCTCTTGTTTTGCTGTTTCTCTTGTCAGCTTAGTCACTGGGGATCTGTGTGTGTCTGTGAATCTTGGTCAATAATCTGCAGCCTTAGACAGATTACAAGCTTGCCTCATCTTTGTTGTCCGAGTACGCGGGCGCCTCAGAGCGGTCTGAGCTCTATTGTTTACGTGGACATGAGGACTATTGTATAGATCTTAATGGATTCTTCTCTGTCTATCTAAGCGTGTTTTTTTCACCCCCACTTGTGGGTTGTTTTGGTACTTAGAGGCAAAAAAAAGAAGACAAGCCTCGGTAAAACTGATAATGAGTCAGAAGCGTCTGACACAAACGCTGTCCGATCTTTACGTCTTATCAACCTCTTCTTCGATTTTGCTTTCGAGCCTTTGTTCTTGTTTGGAAACCTATGTGAGATTGAACTACAATAAACTGAATAAAAACAACCCACACAGAGAGATTACTTCACCACAATATAGTGGTCAAGTTTAAATAAAATAACTACAATGCTTTCTTTATACCTTGACAGCAAACATCTCAAGTATTTTGGCTATTTCTTTTTCTTTGTGCTCTCTTTAAAGTATTGAATAGAACGAAATAACCAATATTTAGCTTTTACTTTAACATCGCTGGGTTACTTAAAGTGAAAAACTTCTCAACAATGCAGTCTATACTTTATTTTGTAATTTCACCAGAATTTAAAGCCGGAATATAAAAACTGCCGCTCAAAGTACGTGGGACTTATACACCAAAATGTTTCTATGAACTCTATTTTCTATAAAAATCTATTTTTCTCTTAAGGGTTCAGAAGTTTTATCTGCTATCCCTGCTGCTCACGGGCTCACAGTGCAATCTCAAAAATAAATCTCTCAGCACCTCCAACACTGAAGCATCTGAGAAAACTGCTGTGTTGCTATCTGTCTTCCTTCCAGATAAGGTTTTGTAGAAAAAAACGACTTGCGCGATTGATTTCTCGTTTACCTCTCTCATCTGTTCCTCTTTTCCCCTCCCCTCCTCCCTCTAACCGCCTATCCGTTGTTCGTCCATCTATGTCTCCGGTGTACAGTGCGGTAATCCAGGACAATATGTTCCAACATCTGCCTCTCCATATGATGCCTGACCCATGCCATTGACCCTCTTTATACCACGCCACACACACACTTTGTTGCGCACAAACACACTTTATTCCAGTGCTTACCTCCGTTCCCTCATCTCTTTTTCTCTCTGTTTATCCTTTCAGCTGATCATCCTCTGGTACTTTTGCCTTTTCATCGTTACCTCAAATCTCTCTCTCTCCCTCACCAGGATAAGTGGATTTTCTTTTCATTTTTCAATTCTCTGTCTGTCCTTCTCAGTCCATTTGTGTGATGTGGATGATATCAATGATATCAAGGGTCAATAGGGAGCCAGATTAACATGCTCTAATGCACAATGTCACACTCATCCCACAGATTAAGATGCTAAATGCCAACCTTGTACACTCCAAAGCCTCCACTGCCTTGAAAAGCTTCTGTAGAGGATTCAGTGTTAAGCTTCTATTGACTTTAAGAGCCACTCTGTTGATTTCTATGGAGGACGGTTCAAACATAGAAAAAAAGCTTTAAAATCATTGAGTTTAATACATTTTTCTAAGAACTGCACTTATCTCGACACTGTGCTTTTGAAAGGTTTTCTTTCGGTCTTCTTTCTTTCTATGTGCACATTGGATACACACAGATTAAGCCATTATTCCAAACTTGATTTCTTGCTTCGTATCTACAGTGTATCAGCTGCAAGGAAGAAGATTCCAAATAGGACTGAGATTTCTGCGATGACAGAAATAAAAAAAAAAACTGGCACAAAAGAAGTTTCAGTCAGAATCACTTTAGTCAAAAGAAAAACATTATTTTTTTATCTGCGATTATTTATATTTGGCTGTAAGGCTGTACTCTGTTTAGAGCAGCAAAAGGACCCTCATACAGAACAGAGGAGGCATTAATGACCACAGATGAAGTCACACAGTGTGAACGGAGGAGCTGTGGTGGAGGTGGGTCGCAAAGCGGCTTCCAGTTGTGCAGGAAATGTGGGCAAGTTTAAGCAAATACTGCGCCCTGTGTAAACTTTGCCACTTGGATGCATAAAAATGTATAAAAACTGAGCTATCAGCTTATATGAGCTGACTGCCTGACAACTAACTTTATGCAGGATTGTGTCAAAGTAACATTCTTGTTCATATTATGAACTTTAAGGGAGAATTCATCAATTTAACAGTTCTCTAACTTTAAATTACAAATATGTTTGTTTTTGTACATTTTAGTGGGTTTGCAGAGTCCTATGTCACAGAAAATAGGACATAAAAGACAGAGGTGTTAGTTGATAACGTGCCAACAAAAGATTGTGGGGTTCTGTGTTTTGGCACTTGACAAGGAGTGGAGCCAAGGGGTAACCACAGCCACGACAGACTAAAAGCTGGCCACCCAAGACAACCAGTGGTGAAGCCTATTAGAGGCTACACTCATACTCATAAAACTAGAGTTACATAGAGTAACAGCTGAACAGTTTCTCTGTGGCTGTTGTTCCTACACAGACAGCCTAATAACACAACTGCCCAGTTAGACTACAGCTCTCCTCTAACAGCTTTATCAGCAATAAAAAAAAAAAAATCACATTAGCAACTGCTCAAAGTGTGAGCTACATAGAGAAGCTTAATATATGAGTGTATTAAAAGTAAGTATTCATGCCTGCATAGGCAAATAAGTGAGTGAGCAAAAAAAAAAAAGTCCTGCACCTATACACTGGAAAAGGAAGAATATCCATAGCTCAGACTATACTGCTTACAGTTTCATCAATGCAAGCTGCTTGTACAGGAGCCGCTGCTGTTTTTAAACAATAACTTCAGTCATTTATTAGCAGAAAATTAAGAGGGATGTATAAAATTGCCAGGTATACTAATTTAAGCAAACTGAACCAGCAAGGTACCAACTGCAGTTTTTGATCCTATATTGTATCAGTGGGTGTATATAATATACCACATTCCCCAAAGTGAGTCAGTCAGATGTGCTGTGATACCAAAGTTAACGACCTAAACCGGATCAATAGTGCTTAAGATAAGAAAGGCTCTTTGTGGACTGTCAAAAAAGCCCTTTAACTCCTTTTCAAATCAAAATATATTGGATTTGAATTTAATTCAATTTGGACAACAAATATAGATTCTTCATATTGTTGAAGACTAAACCTTAGACCCCAGGCGCACGGGAAGTGTAGCATATGTGAGAAGCGTGTGTACAAACTGTAATCACTATGTTTGTGTGTGTGTGTGGTTCAAGTCCAGCCCACATGTTGAAATAACACACCCGTGGGCATGTCTGCATGTTCCCCTGAATGCACCTTAGTTTATTGTCCATTGTATCTGAAAATCTTTCATTTTCTGTCTTCATTTGTGTATGCGTGTCGGCTGAATGGGTTCACTCGTGTCTTCCCCGCCAAACCGCTGTGTTGCCGTGGCGACCCGAGGGCCGAGCTAACTGTCATGTCTCGTCTGGGCGACAGAAACACCTCCTTATCAAATGAGGGCGCAGAGACGATCCCAAAGGAAATCCATCCACATTGAGACATCTGTACTTGTGTTAGCCCTGGCAAATCCGTTTCTTTGTGACAAAGCCTTAATCTCAACGTGCGCCTGCGTTTGTGTGAGCGTGCATGTGGATGTGTATTTCTCTTGGAGGATTGGAAGAAAGAAATCTGACTGAGTGAGATGGGTTTTCCTTTTTTTTTTTTTTGCACTTGTTGTGTTCTTTTGCCCCTCCCTGCTTGTGTGTGTGTGTGTCTGATTGCAAGGTGGACAAAGCTGTTCGACTGGAGATTTTGAGTGAGTCTGAACACAGTCGAACATATGGACAGCTAGATTGAGGCAGTGATAACAGACAGAGAAAATTATTCTGGGGCTAAACACAAACGTACACACACACACACACACAGGCGCGCAAGCAATAATGAAATCAGTGACGACAGCGGGGTCCGTTCTCCATGATAGAGTTACACAGCTATTCTATTCTCCCTGTAGTGTCTAGCATATGGAGCTGCACGTTTTGGCTGACAGGTGCAAATGTATTACACACCCTCTGTCTGACCTTTAACCCATATTTTCTCATCATTCCCCTTGTGTGTAAGTGAAAAGACGTGGAGAACTACATGAAAACATGTGTCAAATGCAGCTGTTTCTCTCAGATGTACACAGGTGGCCAAGTGTACTGAGGGTGAGCCCTGCACTAGTGCTTAATGTGTTTCAGACAGGCGAGTGAGAGGATGCCAGTGCAAGCTCTTAACCCCTCTGAGAGGGGGGCCCAAAGCCGACGTGGATCTCTGAGTTCTAGTCGTGTGAGGGCAGACAGTGGTCAAGATTACATAAGTGGCCGCCATAGGGGCACCTATTTTACATACACACAGAGGAAAAGCACGAATCTCATCCTTTTAAGCTGGATAACAGATGTCAGCTTGTTTTCCCACCTGTGTTTTACCTTTCCTATTTAACTCTCTCTCATCTCTGCCCTGCTTTCCACAGAGTCCCTTGAGGTGCATGTAGATGTAAGCTGCCCCTTAAATCCTGGGTTCAACTTTGTCATAGTTTCCTTTGTTTGGTCAACATCTCCGAAACAGATAAAATGAAGAATGATTGATTGAAGAATGATTTAATGCTTTGACTTCTGGTTTGTGATGCGAAAAGTTTTGGACACTTCATTTTAAAGGCATGCTTGAGTACAGTGATCCAAACCTATTCCTTAGGTTAGAAATATCCCTCTTTTGGTTTATTCAGAGCCTTCGGTAACGTCTGTGCTGTTAAGGGAGATTGAAATGTCTTCAGCATCACCCCCAAATTACCTCTGACAGCCAATCTGAATATTTCTGTGCTCTACTCTGCATGCCGGCTCCCACTGAACTGCATCAACCACATTTGCTCCCTATCACAGGACAAAGCCGAGGGCTACGCTTACATTTGTCACATCTCTCTGTGTGTGCTTTTCTTTCCTGATCATAAAGATCATGTTTTTGTGGGATCACTTTGGTGTCAACACTTTGGCTGAAAGTGACAGCTGCGCATCCCCCCCCTGTGGCTGTGTTTGTGGTCTTGTCTAGCTCAGTGGGCAGCAGAATGTGGTGTGAACACTGTCAGGGTTAGGGGAATTGTTCACAATGGCATCATCCCAGTGAGAAGAGAAACGTCTGTGATATATCTGAAGGTTTGTGGCTACTGCTGGAAGTCATTTTTATGTTTCTGGCCCCTACGTTTATTTCTGAGAGATCAACTGTAGGTGCTATAGCCTTACCTGGAGCTGTAGGGGTCCCAGACCTGGTGTGGCAGCAGCAGCAGCAGCCATCGTTGTGGGGATGAGCTGGAGAGGGTAGGGGTCACCTGAAGACAAGAATCACATTTTTTCTATATAAAATGAAATATCAAATTAAAAACAATGACTGCTTTCGAGCACTTTACACACCAATGGCACCTTATCCTCAATTTCTCCACCTCCCCCCTGTTAGACTAGGATGGCTCTGTGACCCCTTCTCCACCCACGTCTCCATTTTCCTCTCCTATCAGCCTCCATCTCTCTTGTTCACTCTTTCCCCTCATCCTTTTGTTTTTCTCCTCCCTCTCATCCCGCTTTAGTCTCTTGCTCCCTCTCTCCTCTCCCCCATAAACCCTCTCTCCCACCACCACCACCGCTGCCACCTGAGTCCCTTTCTGCAGCTGTTAAAGCCATCCTTTGTGTCCGCTGCCGGTAGGGCCCTAATGAAAAGCCTGATTGTGTGTCCTCCTCCTTAATACCCCCTGACAAAGAGCAGTGAGGTGAAGGGATTCTGATAAAGCCGGCCCCAGCACCGTAATTAAGAGCCGCGACTGCCGATTGCTGTTCTCCGCTCTCCCTTTTTTCCCCTCAACTGTCTGTTCTCCTGCTTTGTGGACACAGCGCTGCTTTCACTGCTCCCCTCACTCTTCTCCTTTGCTTCTTTCCTTCTTGGTGCCTTCTTCACAAGTTACTCGCTACCTCTCCATTTTGTCTCTTCCTTTCCTTCATCCCTCTCTCGCCCTTCTGTCAGGAGTGATAAATCAAGAGATAGATGGATGAACAGGGCGGAAGAGATGACAGAAGCGAGGTGGAGAAAGAAAGGGGAGAAAGGGGCGAGTTTGGATTATTAGTTAGTAAGTGCAGATAGGCTGCACTGTAATTACTCAGAGAGAGAGAAAGAAAGAAAAAGAGGGAGAGAAAGGTCAGAGATAACAGGAAAGAGAAGGTGGAGGGTGAGGGATAGCAGCGAGAGGAGCAGAAGGGAGAAAAGAAGAGGATACGGTGTTTAATTATGGTCATATTGTACAAACATGCTGGTTGAAAGCTCCGATGTGTATTTGAACTTGCTCTCTAACTAAAGAGGAGTTGGTGGACGAGATCGGGCTTTTGTGCTGATATCTAATCCAGGAAACTTCTTTCATCTGAAGAAAACTCGAGAAGCTTCTCAGTGCTTGACCTTGCATTTCTGACCTGAACCTTGAGCACAGTGATCAGCCTCTTGGCTCTATCTATTGTGTGTATTTGCCCGTGTACGTTTTGTGTCCTAGCTTGGCACAAGCCAGACTTTCCTTACAACATATTTTCCCATATATCTTCACTCTTAAAAATAACACACACAAAAAAGAAAAAAGAGGGTGAAAGCAAAGCTGAGACATTCCTTTGTCCAGTTGGGAAGGAGGGCAGGAGGGATTAAAGAATTATTTCAGGACTGTGTATTCTAGGAGATTGGTCTGTTCTCCTTGCTCCCTGGACAAACATGAGCCCAGTGGATATTTATGCTCCTCCTGGGGGTCGCTGTAACAAAAGGGAGAAGGACAGAGAAAAGCAAACATGTTGCTCTTGGCTCGGGGACAGCGACCTAGGCGGACGAGGCTGAGATTTCTCACTGACAAACAGACGAATGAGGGAGATGGATGAGGGCAAGTGATATATACAAAAACATTATCAGTGACACTTTGATGTTACAATTTTGCACATTTTTTATTTTTAAAGAGGCATTATAGAATCTTTCAACATGAAAGCAACAGTGAGACGATGCAGTTTTCTTACCATAAAGAGTAAAGCTTTCTGTGTTACTTTTTTCTGAACAATTTCTCAAGTTACTCAGACTTAATTTTTGAAAAGAAAAACCTGTGTTTTGAACTTGGGGTGTTTAGTTTAGGTTACTCATCTCTAAAACACCCTTTGAATCACTTTAGTCTCATCTCCAAATAACAAACAAATAAAACAGAGTTTGTCAAACTTTAGAGCGGGAAACAGCATATTTAGGCCAAAGTTTTAGGTTTTTCCTGTTTACTCTGAAAGTTAAAGATATAAAACATGGCCAAAATTTCAAATAACAAAGTGATCTCTTAGTATGAAGTTGCACACGCAGACATGTTTTGATCCATATGATATCATAAAGAGTAAACATTAGATCAAAGATCTTTGATATGGTCATCTCAGCCTCTCCTCCAGACTCAAGCACAGAAATGCCACCCAGCTTCTGCTCAAAGCTTCTGTTTGAAAGTGCGGGCCCATCTGGGTTTAAGGAAGAAAATCTAAACTGGCACGTTTCAGACTGTGGATGAATTGAGGGGCAGCGTCAAGGTTTAGTATCAGATTAAAGAAGAGTATTTTGAACTGTTGTTCATGCAAAGCTACCCTAAAAATAGCTGGAATTAAGCTTCCAGCTTTTTTCAAAAAGTTACAACCATAAATGCAGGTATGTTTTGCACTTATTTATTCGTTATCCCTCCCTCGAAGACGCTAGCTGATTTCTTAAACTGCAGCGTGAAAAAAGACTGCGTTACTGTTCAAGTGCTTAAACAGGAGAGGCTTGGAATGCGCAGAAATCCATACTGTGCAAATAAAATGTATTCTTGTCTTCCAAACTGCGAAGCGCCGTGAGAATATGTCAGCGCACAATGCTACACATGTCCTATTTAGAGCTTCACCACCAAACTACATCGACTCACAACAACTTCGAAAGTTGCCAGAGAGTTTTCTCAGGGGCGGCTTGGCCTGCCGCAGTGTGCCAGTCCGGTTGAAGTTGGCTGAGGCAGTGAAAAGACAAGCCCACTACTTGACAGGGTATTTACGTGGGCAGTGGGCGTGGGTGAAGATGGCACTAATTAAAATGGAATGGACTTGTTTGGGAAGCTGTGAAACTCTAAGTGGGGTGGGGTGGGGGGGAGTATGCACGAGCCTGTGCGCACACTTACATATTTGTGTCTGATTTGTGTGTGTGTGTGTTTGCAATTCCACAAAGCCATTTCTGGCTGTCTGGACGTGTGTGTGTGTGCGCGCGCGCGTGTGTGTGGGGGCTGCTTTGGAAACATGTTCTGGCTGCGTCCCGTGTTAATGTGAGGAGAACCTGGGGCAGGTCACATTACCACCCTCCCTCCCCCCCCTTCTGCTAACCCCCCCCACTGTGCATTTATTCTCAGCATCCCCTGGCAAGCACCAACCTCTCCTTTTTTCCTCTCTCTCTCCCCATCTCTGTGTCTCTCTCTCTCTCTCTCTATCATGGTAAACAACACATTGCCACACAGCCGGAGCGTGATAGCCAAAAAAAAAAAAAAAAAAAATTCTGCAGGACGCCTTCATTTTGTTGCTTTTATACATCAAAAAATAGACAAGACAAAAGGAAGGAGCCAAAAGGACTGAGTGAGAGAGGGAGAGAGAGATAAAGAGAGTGTAAACAGGAAGGGTGTATTTGGACTGGTTTTTCTATTAAGAGGGAGATGTTGTTATAGGGGCGAGCTCGTCTTTTGGGAAACAACCAGACTCCTTGTGTGGGAAAATGGTAGGACTCTACCTTGCTTGCTTGGTGAAAAACATGTGAAACATCACACATAAAAGCTACTCTGAAAGTTGCACCTATTCATGAATGTACAGCATGTGTGTGCGCGCACGGATGCCACTCACTGCAGCCAGGCTTGTAGTTGAAGCTAGGGGGCATTAGGAAGCCCTGCTGGGCCGCAGCTGCCGCAAGAGTTCGCTGGTCTGGGGGAAAGACAGGAATCATCAGTGGAGGGAGTTGGCCCTGGACCTGCTGATGAAGGAGGGGGAAGAACAAGGGGGGAGGAAGTCGGAAAAGGGGGAAAAGAAAGGGAAATGAGAAGGGATAAACATTACGACCTGTCCATTTGTACAGCTCTTCATGTGTGCATGCGCTGGGAGCGATATGAACAATGCTGAAAATAAAGGTGTGTTTGCACAGTAACACAATCAAATGCATTCATATACATACACTGTATGCATGTAATCAATGCGCAACACACGGCTGTAAAGAGAGCATCATGTCATTTCAAACACAAAAAGCCACGTCACGAGGACAGTTCACTAAACTCTAACAACAGCTGGCCTTTTCGTTTTATTTGGAAGACAGTGCTCTCTTCCCTTCTCCCTGCATCAAACCTCCCACCAACCAAAACACACACTAACATACAAACACACAGACACAACGCTGTGTGCGCGCCTGTCGGCAGAGAGCCATACGACTTCATAAGGTTTCCAGGATTTTAAAAGGAGACGAAGGGAGAAAAAAAAGAAAAAAGAAAAAGAAAAAGAAGCTCCTCCGATGGGTGACTTTGGCAGGGATGACAGGAGAGAGAGAGAAGGAGAGAGAAGTAGGAGACAGATGGTTGCACTAAACAGCGTTCTGCCAAAAACAACACACAAAGACTTGCGCGTGATGGACTGACTGACAGTTTGAGAGGAAAGATAGGAGAAGATAAGGCGAGGAAGACAGGGAGAGTGGAAAAAGGTGGGAGAAGGAAGGAAATAATGGAGAGTTTCTACCTATAGCTAAGGTGTAACGCGAGATGAAGACAGCAAAGCATCCCAAAGCAAAGATGGTGAAATTGTTCTAAAAAAGTCCGAGTTTAAAAAAATAATGCGACAATCTTGCGTAATCCTCTGAGCCAGCCCTAGGACACATCTTGCCCTCTTTGTTGTTTTTATTCAGTAACGAGAAGCATACAGTTTGCCTTTTTTATTGGCCACCAGTTTTTTGAATATTAAATGGCAAGATTACAACAATGCTGCGCCCACACTGTACTCAAATAAAATTAGAAGTACAAGAAGCAGGTCTTGGAAGTGTAATATATTTAATTAACAATTTCACAGCTTCTGTCAATTTAACTATACCTTTAATGATGTCTTTTTCTGTTTTACAGTATAAACAGATTTCTGTCAGGAGCACTACAGTCAAAAGGAAGATTGTTTTTTCCATCTGCAGTAATTTGTATTTGGCAGTATGCCTCTGTTCCGGGACCTCCCTGTGCATTTGTGGAAAGACTAAATTCAGGAGTAGCTCAGAACAGAATAGGCATCAGTGACGTAACAGATGTGACACTGACTGAGTTTAAAAAGGGATGAAAGGAGATGAAGTTGGGTTCCACAGCGGCCTGCAGAGGCCACAGCAACCAGGCTGATGATATGCAGCTTTCAAATATGCAAATACGATGCACAGAAAGCTATTAGCTGAGCCATCAGCTGATGTGACTGTCAATGAGAACAGCTGATCTGCCAGGGCTGCTGCCTCAGGCTGACTGTGAAACCTGCCAGAACTAATGCTATGTTCAATTTAAAAGAAAAAAAGGAAAGACGGGCATCCTGAAGTTTCCGTGTTAAACTGTGAGGCTTCCCCGCTCAAATCAAATCCCTGATAATGTCTTAAGGCCCATGACCTGCACATGTCTGGTTGCAAAGCACTTTGCTCCCTCTTTGCAACTAATCTCTCTTCCTCTTCTTCTGTCACTCTTATTTTGCCAGGAGACCAGAGAAGGTAATGGCTGAATAGGATAATGGGTGAGTAAAAGCTGACTGATGTGGAAAATTGATCTGGAATGAAGGAAATGGCTGCACAATCATAAAGAATGGTGGTGGTGCCACGGTACAATCGGGTAATGTCTCAGCAATGTGAGCCCTTTAAGTGGTTAGTGTTTGAGACAGGTAAATAGAAAAAAAAGAGAGAGAGAGTGGCTGTCGCTCAGTATCAACAGTGATTTTACAGTGTACTGTAAATTCCTGTGCGTGTGTGTGTGTGTTTCTGTGTCTCCTCCTCATCCCCCTCCTCCCGCTCCTGTGTGTGTCGGCACGCGGCAGCCAGCAGCACTGTAATCAAACTATCACAGCGCAGCTCCTGTTCCCCCCTTACACCAAAAACAATAATTACTCCACCATTTTGGTTAACCATAAACCGTCGTGCCGCCTGCGACGCACGATCAGAAGGGGGAGGCGTTCCAGAGCGACGCTCGGACAGGACCCCTGCGGGGACGAATCACAGACAGAACAGTTCTGCTTTGCCTTTCAGGCCTAATTGGACATATGCTGGAGTAGAGCTGGCTAGAAATGCTGTAATATACCGGAGGGAGGCGAGGGAAGGGGAGCAGAGGAGCAGAGTAAGATAAGTTTGAGGCAGATGTAGCACATATATACTATACATACACACACTAGTATATCTATATTGTGTGACTCAGTGTCTGCACATGACTTTGCTTCTTTCTTTGCCAATGAAAACGCCACAAAAAGCTACCTTCTCCTCTATATCATCCCCTCCTTTTCTAAATCTCAGAACAATATGCCTGCATACAATAGGCAGACATTAATCAGCCTACAGAACTGTTGCGCATTATGTACAGTATGAGTCATCACAATGGGATAAGAAGATCAGGAGGAAGAAGAACAAAGGGATGAGAAACAGAGACAAGAGTGAGATGGGGAATGGTTTATAGAGAACAATTCCCATACATAGGTTGCTCTCATAGTAGCTGAGTTAGTGTAACAGCTGCTGAGCCGATCAGTAGCAGCAATCGCCTAACGTGCTCACTGACACTCACACTTATCGACTTTCATAAGCCACACAAAGCAGGAAACGTGGGTCGCAGCAAGTTGAGCGAGGGACTCAAAAACTGAGAGTGTGTTTGTTTGTGGAGTGGCTATCACATAATACAGAGGATCAATCACTCTGATACTGTAGGAGCTTTCTTTCCCATTTAATATTGAATATACAATAATGCCTTAAAGCAACTCACGAGCTCTGCCTTGTGATCACACCGTAAACTTTGAAACCAACAAGAAGAAGAGGGAGGGAGAGTGCTATAAAAATCAGAGACAAAGATGAGCTGACAGAAGGAAAAAGAAAAGCGGGAGAAAGTAAGAGTAGGAGAAAGGGAGAGCAAGGCTGGATCTATCAGACAATCTCCAGATCTCACATAAAGGAAAAGGCACATCTTAAACAGCAGGAGCTTTGGGAATAATGCGCTCCTCAGCTTCTCTTTCACATCAGGCCCAAAGCGAACATGAAAACCTACAATACACACACACACAAATCTTCACACTGCTACTGCTGACGTGGAGAATAAGAGGCGCTGCCGCTTTCATCTGCAAACCCCACCTCCACACCCAAAACAGAAACCTGAAACGAAACCGGATCTGAAAAATGCCTCTAATCAGTGAAAGCTAAATGCAAAACAAAGAAAAAAATTACTCTAAGCAGAAGAAGAAGGGAAAAAAAAAATCACATATATTAAGAACAAGTGTGAAACTTTTTCTCGAGAAATTTCACAGGGGCAAAGGGGACGGAAAGAGAGAGAGAAGTTGACAATTCACCCTGGCGAGACAACTTCTCAGGAAATAAACAGCAGATAGAGAGAACAGAATGAACAAGAGAGGGAGAACGAGTGAGAGGAAGAGAGACGGAGAGGGGAGCAAGAGTTGGATAATTGGCAGCGAGTCGAGGCTGCGTTCACCACGCGCCAGGCGGCACAGCTTGAACTTAAAGCGCCGCTGCGGCATAATGAAGATGTGGCCGCTAATTAACATATGGGGTGCGAAACAGGTTGGTTGGCACGCGCTGCGCTAAAAACTCCAAGGTAAAGTTATTATTGGGGAGTAATTAGCTCTATGAAGTTAATGCGCCGAACAATAGCTGCCAGCGCCGCACAATATGGCTCGCATCTGAGCGCGCGAAAAAATAGCCCCCGCTAAAGTGCGAGTCCCACAGCTAAAATCTGTTGGCGACCATATGCTCCGGCAATTAATGCAAGACCTGTATGACCTATTGCTGAAGAGGGGATGTGCGAGCGATAGAACCAATAATTAATTTGGAGAGAGAGAGCGAGACCGAGAGAGAGAGAGGGAGCTGGCTTTTAATATTAGTCCATTAACTTTCTATGGACAGTGGGCTATTAGGCCAGTGTGCTGTGAATGTAGGGGCATGGTTCAGGTGGCAGTGCCACTGCAGGATGCACACACAGGTATATCTGTGCCTGAGAAAGCGTGTGTGTGTGTGTGTGTGTGAGAGAGCGAGAGGGTGGGCCTCAGTGGGAAAAAGGCTGTTTGGTTGCAGTCCAGTTTATTAGTGCATACGTGTGTGTGCATGCTGACACACACTGTGTAAGGAAAACACAAATTACACTGGCTGCGGTGTAATGGGGGTGATTAAATAATTACACAGCCAATTGGGTTAGCTGCTCCTATGCAAAGACTACAGAGGTGCTCCTGCGTTACGTTCATGGTCTGCACCGTGTGCGTGGAAATCAATAAATGTTTTTCAATGTTTTTGTCTGCCTCTTCCCAACAATGAAAAACACAGATAGAGACAGGAGTTTGTGCTTGTGATTGCATCAGGTATTACACTTAGCTTTGTGTATGTGAGATTGAGTTACCAGTGTAGGATGGCCTTAATAGAGACCTTGTTAGCCGCTGTCGCCGCCAATTCTGGGCTCTCTTAAACCAGTCAAAGCATCAGGTGGCTTTACTCATTTTCTGATTTTTTTTCTCCTTTCTCTCTCTCTCTCTGCTGCCTTTGACCTATAGCAGTAGTGATTCTTGATGAGATTAAAGACAGCACACAGGGGCAGCGCAACAGGAGCAGACACAGTTGAAAGTGTGTGTGTGAGTGCTTTGCATGAGTGAGTTTTGATTCATTAGGCAGGCCACACTTGTGTTCTCTCATCCCTCTGTTTCAATATATATTGTGCATTTGTGTCTGGCAATTCTATAAAAATGTGTGCGTGTTCTCAAGGTAAGCCCTGAGCCTCACGGCAGGTGAGCTGCTTTCATCCCTGTCGCGCTTCCTCGCACGGCAGCAACAGTCGTCCCCGGCAAACACCGGGGGGAGCCTCGGAGACAAGACGTTTAATTAGAATGAGACGAGACGAGAAGGAAAGTAAAGAGAAGTTTGAGAAAATGTGCTCACCCCTTCAAGCTTAACAAGAAGGCCCCTAGCAGGGGGTAGGAAAGTGTGTGTGCATGTGTTTTTGTGTGTCTTGTACGTCCTTATGTTCACACATGTTCCTGTTTTGGAATTTCTGTGTGGACAAGTTAGACTGAACCCTTGGAATGAACACAAAGTTTTATAACATAAAGGGTGTTTTTCAAGGTCTCTGCTTAACCAGAGGGAAAGGTTTCGTCATGTTTGGGGTTTTGGTGTAGGATTATGGCAAAGTTAGAGATAACGTACGGTCAGGACTTCAATTAAAGGTTAGGTTTAGACGGTTTATCACAATAAAAGTAAGGGTTACATCCAGGGAAGATTGAGGATTAGGACAGTTTATGAAAGCTCACTCAAAAGTAAAACAATGTGAATGTGAGGGAGAGTGTGTGTGTATGTAGTGGATGATTAAAATTAATGGATTGTAAGTGATGCTAAATCATGGATCATTTCAGGTAGAATCAATTAGAGTGAGAAGACAGCCAATCACCGACTTGTGAAGACTAATGAGCGTCTACACAATGAAGGTGCACGTGTGCGTGTGCTGCTCGTACTGTATGCCATTAGCCTCTGCTGCTGTTATGCCCGTCTGTGCAAATGAACTTTCTTACACCGCATTCGGCGAGTGCTGCTGGCCTAAATAGCGAAAGCTAACACGCATATCACTAGCCTGAGAGGGAAAAAAAGAGAAAAGAAAGCAGACACAAGGACAATAAATAATTTGTCCTCTTTTCATGAAGGATGTGTGTCACTCTCCTCTCTTTTTCATGAGCTTGATTATTCGTTTCATTTCATCACCTCTTCCAAGTGGACGGTTGAAAGCATTCTTCACAGGCCTTTGGGGGTTCAAGTCTAACAAAGCCAAGGACGGAGACACACACACACACACACACACACACACACGAAGGGACAGCTGAACTCAGCCTTGTTAGGGGGAAATGCAATCACAAGGGGCTTATCATACAGACACAAAACACACATACACGTACATACACACCCGAACACACTGAACCTGGTGCCCTCTCTCTGGCAGGCCATTGTATTGTGGGATTGTGTGGACAATCTCTTCATGAATGATTAAGCAGTGTATTTCTCAACCAAGTCTTTGATGACGAGTGTGTGTTTGATCATCGAGCGAGTGTGCAGCACTCTCCACGACCGCTTGTGATATGTGTGAACGGGCAAGGGAAGGCGTATATTTTGGATGTTTGTCCGTGTATTCGCATACTTTGTTGTGTGCAACATATATGTGGATGTCTAAGTGTTTTGAGCTGCTGTGATGAGCGCCTGTTGATTGTGTGTCTCTCTTAACGAGGCTGCCTACAGCTGCCCCTGCTTGTGAGAAACTATTGTTGGGCCCGTTCAATGGAGAGACGCTTGTTTGGGAAAAGGTTGCAAAGTCATGGGAAAAGAGAGCTTTGTCTCGGCGGGGTCGTGAGGGAGTGAATCATGAGCGGACGTGTTTATGGCTTCACACACACAGCTGTAGTGCGCGCGCACACACACACACACAAGCGCATGGGTTAAGAAACGAACGCATGGAGAAGGCACAGAGAACTCCTCAGACGCAAACATGTGCTCGCTTTTTTTGTCAGAGAGACAAAACGCGGACAATTAAGAATTTAATTCGCATAAAGCAAATAAACACAGCTGCTTTACACAGTATCGTGGACACACACAGACACACGTCCTACACACATGCTATCACAAGGTTTCTTATCACACAAACCGTGTATGGCTAAACTCTCAGGGGAAAGGGAGTGTGTGTGTGTATGTGTGTGTGTGTGTGTGTGTGTGTGTGTGCGCTTTCTTGGACAGGGTGTCTCTTTATGATACAAAGCCCAGCTTTCTCAGCTTAAAATTCAGTGTCATCTGCCTTTACAAAGGGCTGGGCTATTCGTTCCAAGCCACCTGGACCAAAATAGAGGCTCCAGTGTATGGACCCAAAAGTACAATACTTCCATTTTTAAGTGTTACATATATAAACCCACCCATTTTCTCAAGCCGAGGACCAGGCTCACATTCAAAGGGACTTTTAATTTGAATTACTTTGCAGTTTTATTTGACTTTACTGGCTATTTAACATTCACTTTTACACACCACATGATAAGATTTGGCCATTACTAAATAAAGGCCTATTGATTTTGCATTTCATAGGATTCGGTGGTGATGAAAGTCCCTTACAAATCTCCTTTGAAGCGAGAACATAAACAAGTAGCTCATACAACAACCACCCAACTCAAAAATATCACGCAATATTAATCACATCTACAACTGAAACGTTTATTTATTTATTTATTTATTTATTTTTAAACACAGGGTACTACTTGGCCTGCAGTATGAGAGTGTGAGGATTCTCATTTTATTATTATTATTTTGCAGTGTTAAGAGTGTTTCTGGCATCAACCTCTGTTCAAAAGGGGAAAACAGTGTGAGTCGTAGCAACCAGGTTAATCAGGTAGGGGCTTAGACACGCACAAAAAGAGCAAGGATGCCATATTGGACAGTATAGTTCCTATGGGTTTGCAGTCGTACAAAAGTCAACAATGTGGAACTTTCCTGCAGAGCTGTGCCGAGGTGGGTGTGTTTATTTGTACTTTAGAACGTAACAGCCTTGAAATAATCAGAAAATAAGGTTTTACTTGTCTGAGTCTCTCTTTCACACTTGCTACCATTATCTAGGTTGATTAGCTGGTGCTGTATTCCTTTAACAGTCACTCTCAGACACAATGGAATAAACATCAGAAAAGTGGACTTCACCGACAGTGTGACAAGCAAGTTGGATTTATGTAATAATCACTTAAACCGCACATACTGCCAACAGAGTACTTTTGATTTTTCCAAGCAGACCGACCTATTTTTAAGTGATTACACAGGTTGTGTATGAGTGTATGTTAGAGGAGGAGGGGTCACCATTATAAGTCAACGTTGATTCAGGCCCCAAATGCTGATGGCTGAGCATAGAAAAGCTGCAACAATCACAATCACAAAATTGCTATTGTGGGTGATGCCGACACGCGCGCAGACATACTCGCACGCTCACACAAACCCAACACACAAAGGGCACATACACAAACATGCGCGCACATCATATGGATGGCCATGCAGACACAAGCTGGCCTCACCTGGATTTGTTGCTGCAGGAGGTTGATTTTGTGTTGCTGCTGTAGAAGCTGCTGCTGTTGCCGGGCAATCTGTGGACAGAGCACACCATGCGCTTTTAGAACTGCATACAAAGTGCATGCGTGTGCGTTCGTGTGTGCAGAGCCTGTGGGAGATGCGACACATCTGCAGGTCTCTGATGCCCCAGTTGCACGACAGAGGGTCAGTGCCCTGGTATGAAATATTAAAAAGCTAATTTCATATGGACTCAACACCGACCCACTTACTGACATGCTGACAACTGACTGCTTTTGATATACGGATGTTAGCTGAAAATAATGAGCACACAATTTTTAACAGTTAGCCTCATAGGATAATATAAACCTGCTTGTTTTCACTTATGTGACTGCGTCTTTTATTTAACTAGGAAAGAATTACACAATTATGTGAAATTTGGCTTCTACAATCCTAGAAAACAGACAAAAATACCAATACTTTTGTTCTTGAAAGGTAATTTTTCACTTTCTTTACCTTTAGTTTTGCATTCAAAACAATGCTTTCAATGAAACACAACAGCTACAGCGAAAACATAAGTAACTTTTGAGCTGAAACTCCAGCAACTCCTAAAAAGAAATGGAGAAACACAAGAATTCACATAGAGTACAGTCTCCATAATGTCAGAGTCATTCACTGTGTGCTGGTGCAGGATGAAGCCAGGAGCACTGTAATGCATTGTGTTTGTCACAGGTGATTTGTCCTTACAGCTGTATTTCTGTGTGTGTGTGTGTGTGTGTGTGTGTGTGTGTGTGTGTGTGTGGGCCCATCCTTCTCTTTGTAAAACCAAGCCTTCCAGGAGCAAAAAAGCATGGCAAAAAAAGGGAAACCCTTCTCTATGCAAATACCTGGCAGACTCTCGCCTGGGAGCTGGGAGTGTGTGTATGTCTCTTCTACATCCGCTCCAACACTACATACCCTCAGCTGATTCCTGTGTAATGTCCTTGTGTTTAAGCTGCCAAAGGCGCATGTCTCTGGCTGCTTGAGCGCTGCATGAGATGTGTGTGTGTGTGGAAGAAAGAGCGTGCAGGGGACAGAAAATCCTGTGATTTGTTGCTTTTCAAATCCACCTTCTGTTGTAGACCTATAAGATGCATTTTAAACAGTACTGACCTTTGAAGTTTACATTTTGCAATGCGATCAATCAAACAATGTGCTCCATATACCAAGTAATGGAGACTGAATGGCTTGTTAGTATGGACATTTTTTTTTTCTTTTTGCAGCATAGGCATGGAGTAAACGCCATTTCCAAATGAGGCCCTTCACATGCACCGTGCTCCTATACCTGATCCTGCTGCTGCTTGGCGAGCTCCATCTGCTGCCTCTGCTTCTCCATCTGTGAGGCGGCCAGCTTCTTCTGCTCCTCATGGGCCGCCAAGAGCTGCTCCCTCAGGCTGCTCAACTGGCCAATCATGCCCATGAGTTGGCGCTCTTTCTCCGCCAGGCTGTCTGGGGTACCTAAAGGGCAAGAGTGAAGAAGGGGGGGCAACAGAGGTCAAAGGTGATATGAAATAAGCAGTACTCTGCTAAGGTTACCCCGTGCTTTTTGAAATTCCACTTCCAGTTTTTAGACTTGATATTTCCTTTGTTAAATTAGAAACAGGCTGATTACAGCTGGATGAGTCCGAGCACCTCAAATATTAAAAGGAACCCTGTAGTTTACTGTTTTTTTTTTCAGTTTTTGTAAATTAAAATGGCAATACAAAGGATGGCATGAATCATTGGGGTTGAAGTCAGGGTCAGAGAAACCAAAAAGAAAAAACAGAGCAAAGCTATCCATGACTTGTTAGCTGACTTAATATATGACTGGTTAGGGGCTTTGAATGGTAGAAGGGGGCATGTCAAAGGAAGATGGGTAAAGTGCCGTTTGTGTGCAGCAGGGTTGTAAAACCAGATGTTGACTCATTCTCCTGGGCACAGAAGGCCAGCAGTGATTAATCAAGCCACATCCATCACCGCTTTTATTGCCGTATTGAAATAAAGAAAATAAAGCTGGCTGAGGAAGTATTTGTAAACAGGCAAAATGTGGTGGGAAGAAGAGGCAAAGCAAATGTAATGTCTGAGCCAGAATCGTACGTTTACCAAACAAAACGAATCTTCAGCCAGGTTTGCAAATTGACATTCTTCACTAAAACTTAAAGTACAATCAATATTTATCCGATTGGTGCTGAAATATGGATAAATTTGGAAGTGCTCCGTAGCAGTATTGAGTTGCATTTTTTTTCCTATGAGTGTGCTTGTGAGAAAAAGAGAAGGAAAAGAGAGAGAAGGAGAGTGTGTCTGGTCTGTGTTTACCCTGCAGTCAGCCAACCTCCTGCTCACATTTAGCATGGCCTGACCTTTGACTCCTTAGATCCTGACATACCAGCTCCATTACAAACACACATACACACACATGCGCGCGCTTCCACACAAGGCCTAAATCATTCAACAGGATGTAGTTAGAGAGAGGCACACGGAGGCAAAATCAGTATGTGTGTGCGCCCATGTCTGGTCATATATATTGATGTTTGCCTACATGCCTTGTGTGTGTGTGTGTGTGTGTGTGTGTGTGCGTGCGTGCGTGGAGTGTGGAACAGCACAATCCCCCATTGTTCTTCAGCTGCTACCTTTAACAGGGCCACATTCCTGCACCAGTCAAACCAGATGAGGACAAGAAAAGAGGGAGAAAGAGAAGGAAACAGGGGAGAAAAGAAAGAGAAGCACAGCAGGGGATGAAAGAGGGGAGCCAGAAGACGAGATCTGTGTCCGGGGGGGGGGCGTAGGCCATGTCTGCTGACCTGGCCTTTGACCGCTCGGGAAGGTGAGAGCCATCCATTTGTCTTCCCCTGTTGGTAGCTGCCGCCTCACCCACCGCCACCCCCACTGCACCCACCGACACCCCCTTTCCCCCCCTTCTCCCTCACTTCCCCCCCGCGCTCCATCCATCCGCCAACAATGAACAATAAAGGCAACTGTCGGGAGCACTGGCCGCTGGAAAAATAAACACGCCGCTGTCCTAACTCACAGACTCACCTTTGTAGAGCCAGAATGTATATGTGTGTGTGTGTGTGTGTGTGTGTAGCCAAAGCTGACCAAGACAAGAAAGAGCCTTGTGTTACAAACGTTGGCATGTTCAAACGGAGGGGTGAAGGGGTGTGAAGGAAGGGGAGAAAAAAAAAGAAAAAAAAAGAGGCTAAGAGGGGGGTTGCAAAGGTGAAAGGATGGATCAAAGGAGGCTTTTTATTGTAGGGCTTTCTTGTTAGGGTTAGCCTCCCTCTGCACACACACCCACACATATAGAAAATTGGTTCCAAACAGCGAGCGCGTGCACGCTGATGTGAACGGACATTCCTCGAACCAGGAGCCTGGAAGACGGTCCTCGTTCTTTTTCTGCAAGCTGTTTCCAGCTCCCCTCTAACGCCGGGGAAAACGACACGCTCAGTAACTGAGACGAGATGTCGAAAATCTCCAACGCCGACATGAGGCGCCCCCGTCTTTTGCTTCTCATTTCTTCCCATTCACACTTTGAGAATTTCTGTGGTCACCCCATAAATCAGCTCGTGTTGCCTTGTTCCTTCAGCTGCTGCGAGGCAGGCAGGTGGATCGATAACTGGTTTCCTCCATTGGTTTACACACATTTCTCCTTAGGCTGATTGCCGCGGCCTGAGCTTACCTACAAACTCCCCGAATCGACACCAACTCTCTCCCTTTTCGCTCTCTCTCACACACGCACACACTCGTGCGCAGGGTAATTAACCAATTTGTAACAATGTAATACTTGTCACTGTGTTCGGTGCTAATTAATGACCCCGGCTGCACTGATAACTCCCCCTGGGTAAGTAAGGAGGAGTGGGGATGAGATGGCCAGGGAGGGAGGGAGAAAGAAGAGGAGGAAATGGATTATAGATGTGAAGTAGAATAAGAGAATGCAGAACATATGCAAAGAAGTATATTTACTTGGACACAAGAACTTAATTTCTCTGAATAATCAAATTAGTTGATATCATCAAGTCAATACTAAGGTGAGAAATTAAGGTACTTAACATGGTGGGTGTTTTGTGGTAGTTTGTAGTAATAAAAACCAGAAGAATTGGTTATCCTAATAAAGTTACTTATAGTCAGACCTTTCTATTGCATTTATTGTTTATTTAAAGATAAATGAGGAGTTTAAAATGCACACAGTAAGTACATTATTAGGAATACCACTGTTGCTCCTGCTAGCTGTGTGTGCACCTGCCTGATCCTGTTTGCCTAATTTGTTTTAGGAAGACCAGTCAACAATTACCTTCTCCTGACCGGTCAGTGGAACCAAGTGAAACTCCTCCAACTCTCTTGCTCTCTCTCAGCCAGCATCCTCTCCCCACACAATATTAGCTGTTCCTTTTAATTGTCGTAATGACTTTAAACCTGGTTTTGTCTCATTATGTATGGGTGGTGTACAGAATGAACCTAAAGTACCTAGATGGTCATATTAAACCTGAGTAAAGACAATAAAGATAACAAGGTCAGTGAATAAGTAATCTTTATGAGCCAAAAGCTTAGGTTTAGCCCTCCTCCAGAAGCTGTGTTTCAGGCAGTGTTTCTATTCTTCAGCCAAAGGAAGAGGATACCTCGGGTATCTAATCTCAGAGTCCAGAAGCCTAAACTACCTGGTGTTTGCGAGGGTCAGCCAATCACAGAAAAATGGCTTCAAGTACAAAGCTACTATTTAAGACTATAAATGGCACCAGTTTATTTTCTTTTTGTTGCTTTTCTCTTCCTTTCTTTTGAGCAGCTAAGCAAAGCGATCATTTCACACTTTGGAACTTTGGAACTAGACTTTACAGTGTCTTTTCACACAACTTTATTGTAAAAAGGAATGCAGTGTAGAGATAAATATTTAGCAGAGATTTCAAGCAGAAGTAAAAAAGAAAAAGCAAACAGCTGTACAAAGATTATTTCCCCCCCCCCCAAAAAGAGAGATTGTTGCAGCTTTAAAAGTCTCTTGTATGGGGTTTAAGCATTTCCCCTCATATAAACGTAATGATGAATAAAAATGTTATCCAGATTTCAAGCAATTGTTCTCATCTGTGCTGTCACTTTTTAGTGTGGGGGAGCGACGTTAATAGCATAACACCGTGGGGAGATTTATTCCAGGACTATGAGTTCCATAATTGTGTGTATGTGTATCGCTATGTGAACCGCATGGGGCCTTTTTACCAATGTTTCTTCTCAATAAAGCCAACGGAGCAGGAGGCAGTGGCTCACTTTGTTCCCCACAAAATGCTCTTCAATGGAATTCGATGGGGGCAAAAAAAAAAAAAAAATCAAGAGATGCGCTGACAGTGTGAGAGCAATGTGTGCGCTCACCTACACACTGACGCTATTAAAGCAAACACTTTAGTATCTCCGCAGCTCTACCTTTTCTCACAGATTCTTACGTAAGACACGCACCGGCTTAACAGACACAAACGTGCATATGTGTGCTTCCGCTGCATGCACACACATTGCACGTTTGTGTCTGTTGGTGTGTGGTGCGCCAAGCGGGACGCCCCTACACAGAAATGTCAGCGCGGCAGGGAGCTGGGAAAAGGAGGTTTGATCAATGGAGCCCTGCTCTCGATGGCCACGCTGCTCCGCGAGGCTCTTTGATTACATATTGCTTTGCTTCCTAATGAAGCTCAATTACTGGAGGAGAACGACGGCTTTGCCCTGGAGTTACAGGGAATAATGGCCACAGTCTCTTCTGCCTCTCTTATATCTTTTCCCCTCTCTCGCTTTCGTTCTCGTTGATTCTTGCTCCTGCATATTCACAGCACAGCTCCACTTGTTCCCTTTTTGTATCCCCTGCTGCCCTCTGTCCTACTCCGCCTGTGTCGCTCTTGGGTGTTAAAGAGGGTTGTTGTGGATAAAATGGTCGATTAGCAGTGAATTAACAGCGAGCTGCGAGACTAGCAGAGACGCCATTAACTTTTCTTTTTTTTGGACGCGCTGGTCATACGCACAAGATGAAGCAGGTGTCCTGGTTTAGTTCAGGACAGATCAAGTTCATTTAGGATTACTTCATCTGAATTCAGTTCATATTAGTTCATTTTAGGTCAACTTTAACCTGAGCTGTCATCTTTACAATATGGCCCCATCACTAAATGTCATACCTACCACGCTTTAGGTCTTTCTGCCTCATATATTTAATCTAACTCTAGATGTTTTACTCCCGCAATGGACATCGTCAGTGCCTCAATCAAGTTCACAGGGTTAAAGTCTTTAAGTTCTGGCATAATTTAGTTTTACCGTACCTTTAATTTCTCCGACGTGCCCTGAGCCCATGGCCAAAAGTTTATCCTTCCAGTCCTTTGACAACAGCCTCTCAATGCTGGGGGCCTCTGTTTAGGGGAGGATGAGGGGCGGGGGGGCAGGGGAGAGGGAGAGAGAGAGGGATTCAGATGGCTGGCCAACATGACAATAAAGCTCATTTAAAGTCCATTTGCTGTAATAAAGGCAGCAGCGGCTCAGCCTAATGGCCGCATCAGCAGGAGAGAGAGGGAGAGAAAGGCGGAAAGAGAGGAGCTGATAATCGAAAGAGAGGAAATCTGAAAAACAAAAACAAGTGAGCGAAAAAGGGAGAGAGCGAGGGAGCGCAACGCAAGATAAAGAGAGAGACAAGTGGAGGAGATGGGGGGAGAGAGAGAGAGACGAAAAAAAGAGAGGCTTTTTTCCCTCTCACCTGCTGCTAGAGAATCATTAGCCCTGTGGGCCCTGAGACAAAGAGGGCCTTAATGCACCCGCCACAATGGACACATTATCAGCTAGTGCTTTGTTTTCAACACACACTCCACACAGACCCTTACAGGCGCACGCACATACACACACGCGCACAAACCACTACCTAAACACACACTCGCAGACTCACTAATTACAATCAAACTATGGTAACAGTTGTGCACACAAGTACACATACAGTGAGGGGAATGGAAATGTCACACGGGTGAGTGTATACTTGGAAAGATCCAATCCTAAAATGTGTGCACATATAAGCACCGGAAAAAAACAAACGCGTACACAGATATATGGCCATGAACCTCGAGTAGTCACCCTGTTGGCTGTGATTGACGTGAACGAGAAGGAGAGAGGAGTGATCAGACAAAAGAGGGAGAAAGAAAGAGAGAGTACTTTATTTACTGGGAGCCATCTGCACTTGGGATGGGAGGCCTTCCTAAGGAGAGAGGTTTTACACTTTGAGTAGGGAGATTAACCCTATCAGCCAACGCAAACACACACACACTTGAATGTGCTCATACAGTATATGTGGCTCCACACATAGATGTATACACACTTGCAAACGCTGACAGCAGGAAAAAAGTTTGTTTGTCCCCAGATTATTTTCCTCCCCCTATAATGACAAGACTGATTTAAGAAAAGTCTTAATCTCGCTGGTGTGAGACAGCCTGCATGCATAAACCCATACACATGCATACTGATGCACAAACACTCAGGTTTTCCACAGAGGAGAGGGGGGGATGTCCGGTGTGTTGAGTTGAACAGCTTAGTGCATCTTTTCCTCTAAAAGAGACACGAATGTACACATATCTTCCACACTCAACAACAAATCAGAGTACACAAAAAAGCAGCACTTTGCCTAAACTTCTTTCTTTCCTTCTCATCCGTCTATTTCCCTTTCTGTCCACAGTGGAGTGTTGACAAACCACCTGGAGATTTAAAGGATTTAAACGACACCCGATCACCTGCAAACCTGCACGCAAGCTCCCCTCACATAATCACACACACTCAAAAAATAGCGCACATTAATTTCTGCTTCCCTCAAGGCCTGAATCAGGTCCTTTCCTCTGGCGTGGAGACGACAACATCCATGCCCTGCTGATTACAGTGAGCACACATTTGCAAAAAACACACACCTCGGGATCAACGCTGAACTTCGAGCCAAGTCCACTTCTCACTTTTTCCTGTTCGTCTTCCCACTGTCCTTGCCCTGTTCTGTCCTTGAGTTTTCAACGCTGCCACTTAACCAGTAAGACAGCAGCCCCAGTGCTTTCACTCAGAAGCCACTGTAGCCTTCAGGGAATCGGTTCACAGCAGGATGAAGGTAGGGCGAAGAGGAGGAGCACGAGTCGATAGAGAGTCTTTTGCAAAAACATGCATAGAAAGAGTAGAAGAAAGAGTGTGCTCCTGTGTTCCCCCCCCCCCCCCCCACGACAGCTGTCTCACCATCACCCCAACAGGTGCTATTAGCCCCTGGCACTGCCTCTTTCTCTCTCTCCTTATTTTTCTCTGTCTCTCACTCCCCTCCTCCCCCCCAGCCCCCTCTCCCTCAACAATGACAGAGGCTTTTAAGCCAAAGAGCTTTGACAAGTGAGAGGGAACAACAAATGGCAGTGTCGCCTGTTCTCTTTCCATTGCACTCCCTCTCTGTCTCCATCTCCTAGTTATTATTTTTATTTATTAACAGGGCTGCAGCCATTGTCCCCAGTGACAGGCTGGGGCCACTTTAACTATTAATAAAAGCCAAGAGGCTCTTTCATTGTGCGGCGGATGGCAAAATGGGAGGAAATGGGCAGGAGGAGCTGAGAGGGAGAGAAAAGAGGGGATGAGAAGGAAAGAGGGGATGGCGTGCTGTATCTTTTAGTGGGATGTTGATTGATGTGGCGAACACTAAGAGAAATGAACTTCCACTGTCACCCATGACAAACTGCAAAAATACACGCACACAGAAATAGAGGTCAAGAACCCACACATACATGTGCGAATCAGTTAAAATGGTCTGTTTGAACCACAGACTGTAAAATAAAGATGGACATGGACTCTTTGACATCACTCATTGCTTTCTGGGCTTTGCATTTTGAAGCCA
This sequence comes from Haplochromis burtoni, assembly GCF_018398535.1. Lineage (NCBI taxonomy): Eukaryota > Metazoa > Chordata > Actinopteri > Cichliformes > Cichlidae > Haplochromis > Haplochromis burtoni. Next base: position 4,216,296 of record NW_024582375.1, read on the forward strand.
CAATATTTGGGTGCTGTTTTGGTATCAGAAGTAACCATATTTGGATGAGAGGGTGGCGTGCTAAGTTATTGGCTTAGACTATCCAGCTACCTCTATAAACTGTATGAATGTAATGCAATGATGTTCTGTACCACGCAGCAGGCTGTGTTATTTACTGCGTGATTCCATTAAAATTCTCCAAAAACCACAAACATCACAGAGACAGCTGAGAAGATCAATTCAGTGACTCAAATTAGTGGTGGTGACACCTGACAGACAGCAACAGACAACATTTGTCTGCATTGGTTAGCTGTTGTTCGACTGTTTGCTACTGTTAGAGAAACTTTCTTTGAAGTGGAGAAAACATAGTTAGACTCTGACGCTTTTTAAATAAAGTCTCATACGATGTGCGAATTGAATGAAACTGTTTATAAGAAGGAAAGTGTGATTTTTAGAGCACTCGACATTAGCTATATATATATATAATGTTATATAATATGAGATATAATGTTAGCTTATAATCAACTGTTGTCGTTTAGCTGGTCCATTGTCAGTCCTCAATCCAGTTCAGGAGTTGAGGCTTGAGGTGAGGAGCCAGCTGTGTTGTCTCTTTCCTTCACATTTTCCCTTCTTCAGTGAAGAGGACCCCTTTTCAGCTTTTGTCCTGTTTTCCTTCTCTCACCCCAACCGGTCGCAGCAGATGGCCCCGCCCCTCCCTGAGCCTGGTTCTGCCGGAGGTTTCTTCCTGTTAAAAGGGAGTTTTTCCTTCCCACTGTCGCCGAAGTTCTTGCTCATAGGGGGTCATATGACTGTTGGGGTTTTCTCTGTATCTATGAAGCACCTTGAGGTGACTGTTGCTGTGATTTGGCGCTGTATAAATAAAATTGAATTGAATTGAAAAACTGATCAAACATAGGTATGATCCTTCATATCTTGAATTTGAAGGTGCAGATGAGGCCATATGAGGTGGTATTTTGTTGTCCACTGTGTGTTCAAAATGGTGGGGCAACATGGCACCTTCCTCAAAATGACACACACTCCTATGTATTTTTAATAGTTTATGAGATTGCTTTCAGAGATATACACATCGTATACTAATCAATGAATCTTTATTAAATAACCTCAAAAAATGACCGACTGTGCCATTTATACTTAAACTTTAAGTGAAAGGCTTTTAACCATGGGAGACTGTGGGGATTAACGTGCTTTTGGAGCCATCCTAGTGGTCATTAAAGGAACTGCAGCCCCAAACTTCGTTTTTAAGCCCCAGAGGTTGCCGTTTGGTTTAGACAGCCTGAAACTGTGACCTGTCTATGCATTATCTTCTTGTTCACTAGTTCATTAGAACCAAATCGCTTGTTTTTGTCTTCCTTCTAAAAATATATATATAAATACATCCACGGCTGATGTTCCACAACAACAAAAACAACTTGTCCAATACAAATCGGTTCTTGAAAGACTCTTTCCACCTCGTTTAGATTCAAGGATTTATTTCCTTCAGCTCAGCATATGGAAATGCACTGAATTCACTCTTCATGTTCCATAATGTTTTAAGAAGTCTTTTTTTTTTTTTTTAAATAAAATCTGCTTGACAGCTGAATGGAAACATAGCAAGAATCTACTAGTGCTAATTACGGGCCAAAAATCACATAATAAAGGAGGACAGCACAACACTTTCCATGAAAATACGAGACACTACTCCCTGTTTCTCTGACGTATGGGATGCTGAGTGTGTATGCGAGTATGTGTCTGCGTATGTTGGTGTTGTGTGAGGTTAGCGGGTGGAGTCTAGTGCCCACGCACGGGTGTGGGTCGCATATTTTCAGGATTGGGTGGTGTGAGATGAGGGTGAGGGAGGATACCCCGTGAGAAAAAAAATAAGGTGTGAGGGGAGTTTATTGTGTTAAAAGAAAAATTAGGCAAGAGGAAGTGTTGAGATTCACAGCGCATTCACCATGCTAAGTATTTAAACTGCAGTTCTCTCCATTATTCGCTTCTTAAGTTGCTTTAAGGATGTAAATAATGTTGAAAATATCACACACACATATTCTGAAAATTCTTCAGCTCCTTGTTTAAACTGTATGATGTCTGCACTGAGTAAAATACCAACACACGTCATTCTAGATGTTTTTCTGCGCATTTCCTTCAATTTATATTTTTTTGCCTGCAACATTTTGGCGCTTGAATCAATCAGAGTGGATTAGGCAGTTTCAAAAATCATCTTTCCTTGTTTTGTCTGTATGGTTTGGAGCGTACAGTACAAACAACTGGTGATCCCACTGTTGTATTTTCATGCGTAAGCGAATGAATTCATCCGAGGGCGACGTTCTGATTCGGATCCCGCACAGCTGAGAAGGATTCTGGGAAAAGCAGAGGGGGGAAAGCGCTGACAATAACTCTGGAATCGTCGGCTATTATTTTGGCTCATTGGCTCAAACGGAGTCAAGCTGCTGCCCTGCAGCCGAGCCAAAACAACCCCGTCCACCTGCCGAGAGACGGAGAGAGAAACAGTGTGTGTGTCTGTGCGTGTGTGTGTGTTGCAGCAAACCCCCGTCCGGCTTTTGGATCCACAGTAAGCTTTTGGTTCAGGAGCTGCTGGAGAGAGGAGAGAGAGAGAGAGCGAGGGGAGGAGACTCAACCTCAGTCCAGCTTGCTCGGACCAACCTTACGAACAATGCCATCTCTCTCTCTCTCTCCCTCTCTCACTTTCTATTTTTCACTCAGACGTTTTGCCCTGAGTCACCAGAAGCAGCCAGCTCTATTTTTCCTATTATCTCATATTTGTGAAGACTGGAGACCTTTAAAGGAAAAGAAAGGGGGGTGGTGGTGAGGAGGAGGAGGAGGAGGAGGCGGCGGAGTGGTGTGTGTGGAAAGAGAAAGAAAGAAAAAGAGAGAGAGGCAGAGAGGGGAGGAAAAGAGAGAGTATGAGAGACAGAGAGCCCGGGTCCTCGGGTGCACAACAAAGGGGCCTCTGTGCCAGAGCCAGGCCCAGCCGGGCTCAGAGGAGGGTGGAGGATGAAGGAGGAGAACGAAGACAAGGAGGAGGAGGAGGGCCCACAGGAAAGGGCCCTGGCTTGGGACCCGTGGCCGGCGCTAATATCCCGCAAAACAGGCTCCACATTGACTTGGGCCTTGGCAGCCATGAGGAGACTCCATCTACTCCTCCCCCCTCTAACCCCTTCCTCCTTCATTCTCCTCCTCCCCAACTGAGCAGGGGTCAGCTTTGAATAAGCAATTATACAAGCACTGGTGCAGTTTGTCTAAGACTGCCACCCTGAACACAGAAGTATTGAGATGGCAGGAAGAAGCAACAGAGAGGCAGCGAGTGGGGCACTAAAACGTGTGGTGACTTCTGCAGTTAAGAAAGCAAAAAAGCACACACGCACATTAGCTGGTGGTCATCACAGAGACAGAATACGCATGTCTACATGTGATATAAAGATTAGACTATAACTAGATTAAGGTAACTCTGTGCAACAGTCATGCAAACTCCTTAACAAGGTTACCCTAAACGAATCAAAGTCAAAATCACAGAAACATAACTGATTTGACCTGCTCATCATTTTGGATTTATAGCCTTTAATCAGAATTGTCTCACGATACAACAACTGATGAAATTTCTTAATGCATCTAGACATTCGAGTCAGCTATAAAACAAATCTGATTATTCCGAGCTACATAAAAGCACTAATCAAACTTTCACCTTGTATCTGGGTTACACACTGTACGAAAAAGACTTATAAGCACCAGTTTGAGGATGGAGTCAAACACACCTACACATGGATTCGTAATTAAGAACGACGTTTGATTCCAGATAGCTTCAAGCTGTAATTACCTGACTTAATGCTTCACCTAAAACAGATTTATTCCGGTATATCTATACTTACTCCAAAAAAGCAAAAAGCTTGGTTGTTACTATTTACAAAATTGTAGCTAACCCAGTCTCGCAGCAGTAAAACGCTTCAACTTTAACAGTCTTTTACATTATGGAGGTGTTCAAAGAAACTTTTGAATTTGGAATACAACTCACTTATTTACACCCTCTCGATACCGCAGCTCTTGCTTTGCACAGTCTGTCTACCCCCGACTCCCCCCTCACGCTGACGGCGCCAACACGCTCCATTACGAAATGATGATGTTGATATTTTGATGATCAATTCATGTCTGGTTGAGCTGGGCCATGTGTCTGGACACATTTTCATCGATTCCTTCTAAAGACAGTCCAATCGTTCCAAAGCAATGAGGATGGTGCCAAGATTATGGGCAGTCTCTTGTTTATAAAAAAAAAAAAAAGGGAAAAAAGGAAAAAGAAACAGAAACAGGGGCACTATGTTTCAGAGAGGAGATGTATCAAAAAGCTTTTTGTCCAAACCCACCTCGCACCACCACCTCCGCAAGGTTAGCTGCTAAAAGTACCAATTACTGGCTTGTTGTTGGGGAGAACGGCGCTTGGCAACAGTTGCCGCGGTGGCCGGGCCTCTGTGTAAACACTAAAATCCCTCTCCTCCTCCTCCTCATCCTCCTCCCTCCTTACTTTCTAACCCCCCCGCCCCACCAATGCTCCGTTTCTCCCACTGAAGCAGAGGATCGCAGCAAGAAACAGACAGAGGATGTGTGTGCGTGTGTGTAGATTCAGTCCCTGGTCGGCCTCAGTGTCCGCAGTGACTCTTCATTCAGAAGCTGCTCCAACTTTAGTTATTAATAAACACCCAGACCACTAGACTAGGGAGGACACCAGCACACGCAGACTCAAAGTATCTGGCATGCACTCACGCTGAACAAAATCAACTTCAGAGAGTTGCGAGGTTGTTTTTCACCTTTTAATGTAAGTTAGGTTTTTGGGTGAAGCGACGGGGAAGGTGGGGGGACATATGGCCCTCCCCTGAAGTGCTGTGACAATCTCAGCTGTGTTTCGGTGCGACACACCTGTTAATACAAACCGTCACACACGTTATCACTTGCCAAAACACCTGAAGTCTAACCGAGCGGGGCGCTTTATTTTAGTCTTAAGTTGTAGAAAAAGGACACGTTTTTATTTTTTTTTCTCTCGTGCTGCAAAAAGAAAAGATCGAACTCAAAACAACAGATGCAGCAGGACTTTTTTTTTTGCATTCTAACATTAGGAATTGCATGGATGTATGGCAACATGTTTCCATTAAGTTCTAAGAATAGGCCGCGCCACATAAAGCGAACATTTACAAGGGTGTCAGTCAACAATTTAATAAATTGAAAATCCATTTATCTGAATGCAGAGTTCTGCCCTTCACTCCACTGCCTTTCCCTAACAGATGGTGTTGTGGGTGCTTATGTCCAATTTGATTTGAACCAAACCCTCAGCCAATTTTTACACTGGCATGAAATCTCAGCGAGCCAGATCCACACACTGGCAGTCAGAAATAGCAGCGGAGAGGGCGCGACATTGTGAAAGAACGATGAAGGGCAAAATCTGGAGCGACATTCGAGAAAGTCGCACAGAAACTTTTCCTTGTTGTTTCATTTCGCTTGTGTGTTGTTGCATTATTTTTTTTCCCCTCCTTTCTTCTCTCCTCTGCGTGTTGTTTTTGTGCCGAGCCGGTGGAATTAGCGATGCTATCTTAATGCTGTGTTTTTGCGGGAGACAGAGAAACGTTCCTTTCACACACACAGACATACACACAGCATTTTCCCAATTGCCTCTGTGACCTCCATTATCATTAAATGGTGTTTGATAGGATCTAGACATTTGAATCCACTGCGGACTAATTCAGCTCAGCCCCTGATAGCCGCTGCCACCACACCTTATTAGGGACAAGCTATGGGACTGAACACAGATCCCATTTTCATTTTACTGCCTCATACTTTACAGGCTGAAGAGACCAAGTGTCAACTGAAGTACTGATAACCACCAAATACTGCCTGCTAATTGCCTGGTTAACAAACAGAGCCTCATGAGAGACTTTTGAATAGATAATAGAAGTTCACATGCAACAATGGGTCATGCTGTATTTAAAACTCAATGTATTCACTGAGGAGCCTCTGAAAAGCTGCTCTGTTGCCACATAAAAAAAGCCCTGCATCTTGTGACTGTGAACTTTAAAAATAAATAAAGAAATAAAGAAATACAACTAAGAAAATCTCTGTTTTACCTTTAGATTTTTAAATGATCCAATATGTTTTCAGCCTGTTTAACAAGGGTTTAAATATGGCTCGTGATGTAATCTTTCAACTAAACTATGTAAATCGCTAAAATTAGGTTTTCAGCATCTATTAGTTACTTGCAAATTCAAATGCAATTTACCTGAAGTCTTTACTTTCATGGAAAAATCTGATTCATACCAATGAGCTGTGGCTCAACCAATCAGATAAGCCATCTAAAGTAAAAGGGAAAAAAAATCATTAAATGTGTTTCTACAAGGATGGAGTTAAATACTAGGGGCCAGTGCTCTTAACGCATGCACATCTCTCCCTGTCAAAAGCATCCTGTTAAAGTGGGCCAAGGCATGTGCACCTTGTGTGTGTGTGTGTGTGCATGTGTGTGTGTCACACACAGTGGCTCAGGCTGCTGTAATGGAAAATGACACTTGCAATCTGTCTCGTGGCAATAACCCCTCTTCAGTGCTCTTGTCTTCACTCCATGCACGCACACACACACACACACATGCACGCAACACACTCGACGTCTCTGTCACTGCAGCAGCCCCCGGGCCGTCCTTGTCACTGCACAGCTTTATTGCATCACTTTAACGTGACAACAAAAGAAGACATTGTGTATTGGGCCTGCCGAGTATAGAAGGGGAATGGACCCACGCATTAACTACACAAGAGACAGACTGAGAGTGCGCGCTTCCGTGCGCGTGCACGCATACACACGCAGACACACAGCAGCAGCGTTTTCTCTTGCGAGTCATGACATTTTTCGTCTGCCTGTCAAAGCAATGACAGAGAGACAGACAGAACAGCAAGACACTGCTGACACACTAATGCTGTTTTGCATGTTGGAAGCCTATTCAAACAGTGCTGAGCTGTGACTTTAACCTCTTATGTGTGTGTGCGCGTGTGTGAGACTGATGGGTGAAGACCGTTATTTCTGATGTTATCATAGTTTGGCCCTGTGTTGGCTGTTTGATTGACAGTTGGCTTGGCTTTAGAGTGGCTTTGCTTTGCCGGACAGCGGAGGCGGGATCCGCCTATTCCAGTTAACGCGGACGCCACTAACAAGAGCAAACAGACGCGCACACATGCGCACACACTTCTCCCTCTGTTTATGTGTCTGTTTGAGTCTTGATATCCATCTCTGTCTCTTTTTTGTCTTTCTTCTCTATGTGTGAATGTTTGTTCCATCTGTGCGCTGAACGGCTTGAGACAGAGCATGTTGTAAAGTCTTAAGAATAGCCCACATTGTCCTGTGTGCAGCTCAAAGATAGGGCGACAGACATGTGAGAACCATTAGACCAATGGCAACAACAGTCCAAACAGCAGTGGAATGTTCTGCTGACTAGCATGTGTGTGTTTGCGTGTGTGTGTGTGTGTTTGCGTGTGTGTGTGTGTGTGTGTGTCTGACCTGTTGGAGCCTTATGGGTCACCGTGCACCAATTACTCGGGCATGTCAACGTCGCTCCTTGTAAATCTTTTCCTATTCTCAAGTTTTCCTGGCAAGATTACGCCGCAGTTAGGCGAAGAAATAAGTTTGGTTGACGAGATGCCTCGTTGATAACAACTGATGGTTAGGTCACGTTTAGATCACTTAGCCATCTGTGGCTAGCAAATAGGAAGAGTAAAACTCACGCATTAAATGACAGAGTTGTGGGTGTCTTTGCCTTTATTTTACGAAGCCAATGACAGAGATAGACAGAAAGGAAGGGGGAAAGAGCAGGAGAAAGACCCGGAGTAAAGGTCTAGCTAGCCTGGATTTGAACCAATGCCTCTGCTGACATTTGAGCAACTTGATATAATTAAACTATAATGAGGGATGACGTAACAACAGTGAAGTAAAACAACAACCCTGTGGAGGTGACAGTGATGTCATCAGGGTTACTGTACTTCCCCTCAGTCTTTAGACTTACAATTTTTAACAAAAAGCATCAAATACAAGTTTCCAAGTCAATATTTTGGGAGCTGGAAGACAAAGTGTTTGGGAACTGAAAAGTGAACTTCTGCCGCTGCTTTAAACGGCTCTTTTCTAAAGTTGTGAGCTGTGCTTGACGACCCTTTCAGACATATTCACTCTCACACTTAAATCATACAGAGCCAGCAGAAGAAAAACCTGCCTGAAACCAAGCGTTTAGAGAAGTCTGGAGCCCGAGCTTATGCCTCACGGGTATTACTTGTACAAAATGTTGACCTTATTATTTGAAACTTTGGTCTTGTTTAATATGAACATTCACCTCTATACAAGTAATATACTATAGAAGATAACAGTGTAACAGGTCTACCCACTACCAGCTGAAGTTTGAAGTGGGTTAAAACGGCTGTCAAAAAATTCAAATTCAATTTACTCAAAGCCAAAATCTGATTGGAATATCTGCTACGACACTGCTTCAGCTTTTCTTTGGAAATAAACTAGAAACCAATGTTTATCAAAACATATTGTGGTTCTTTTTTTTAAATTAAATCAACCCGCGCTTAATCTTATCATTCATATCTTTTTCAGAACAAGATAACTGAGTCAAGTCGGGTGCATGAACTCTATTGATAAATATCACATCACATTTATTGTAAACCCTTATAAACACAACATGTTGTGTGGTACTTATTTTCTCCCTGAACATTCCTGTCTGTGTTGACCCTCTTTTCCTCCTTCTCCCACAAGACACCCATGACTCCTTGATTGGACTAATTGTCCTAACAACGTTTGGCTCGCTGGAAACTGGAGACTACAGTGGGGTATAATAACCTTGGAAATAACTTTGTTAGTGTAATTCAACACACCAACAAAATGGACGAGGAGGCCGTGATCGGCAGTAAAATGGGGTAAAATATGGTTCAGTTGGTGGGTTACAAAACAGCAACAAGTGTAAACTGACAATCATATCGTGGGATTGGGAGGTGGGGGGTACACTACAAATAGGGCTCAATATTAGAATATGTGAGTTTGGGAGAAAGAGTGCCAGATAAACCAGCACCACCTTAAAAACGTCTCTCTGTGTGGCTCTTCTTAAGCCACCATCATGAGACTGAACTGATAAAAAGATAAAATATGAATATATCACCACCAGTATCACCACTACAGGGCCAGCAACCCACCATATGACACACACAGACACACACGTGTACCTCCAGTGAGTCTGCAGTCTCTACCCACATCTGATGGAGCCATAAATAGCACTGTTACTAATCGCTGATATTCACAGTTGATCATAATTTAAAATCATCATTTTACTAACAAACTTTAACAACAAGGAACCACATTGTAAATTTAAGCAACTGACAGGCAGAAAATGGTTCTTCATCAAATGTCTTTTACTTGAATGTACCGATTGTGAACATTTGGGTTGACGCCAGTATTTTTGCTGTGTTTCTATAGTTATCTATTCTCTCTTTTGTGCAGGAAACCTTTAAAAAAAAACTTAAAATGAGAAAACTGACCGTGTTTCACACAATCAGAAAATTTACAGAGAGGGCAAAACTGATTTGGCAAAAGAAATTGGCAGCTGACATCACTAAATGTCATTTTGTTTGCTATTATCCACCAACAAGGAAATTCAGCTGATCCATCAAAGGTTGGTTAGTACTACTTGTCTTTTATTATTATTTTTAGACAAATATCTAATTAAAACTAACTTTTGAATGACAAACTGCTTAATTTAAGATCCCGAAATGGTTAAGTGGTGTCTCTTCACTTCAAAGTAACTGTCCACAACAGGAAGACTTTTAGCATCGTCATTTAGTGCGCCAAGATTTCTTCTATTAAATTAAGGGACTCACAAGAGTCATATTTCCTGTCTGCTAAATGCCCGCTCCCATGGTTTACAGCCCCGAACACAACTTAAGAAAACGCTGGTAAAGTCATTCTTTGAGTTTAGAAAATTCCTCGAGCCCCACTCAGAACATTAAGTATTCTTCTTAACTGGAACCGGTGTGAGTATTGCTATGGTTAAAGACAAAAAAAACCTTAAAAGATGACCGTCTAAGTGAGTCTTTAGCAACTCTGGCAATGTATTAATGATCACTGCAGTATCTTGTCATATACTCTTTTATACTGACTGTCTGTGATGTTTTGGAAAGGCTACAGAAACACACACCTGGGTTATAGAGAAGACTGGCATACAACAGCTGATTTGCTCTGTCAGTATTACAATGAGCCAAGAGGCCAAGTGCTTGTGTGTGTGTGTGAGTGTGTGTGTGAGTGCGCGTGTGCGTGTGCAAGCACACTTGCATCTGAGCATGTTTGGATGTTTGAATATGTGTGTGTATGTGTGTGTTTGTGTGTAGGTGACAACTCCAGCCCCAAACTGACTGGCATCTGGCGGTGGCAGTTGTTTTAACAGCTGAGCTGACAGCATTAATCCGAACGCACCCAAATCAAAAGGAGACAACACCTGTTCACTGCTCCTGAGCCCAGCCGAGGAAAAGATGAGGGGGGGGGAAGAGAGAAAGACGCAGAGCGAAGTATGAATGAAGGCAGGGAGTGAAAGAGATGGAGGGTTAGTGATTAGAAGCAGGTGGAAAGAGTGATGGGGACAAAGGGAGGTGGAAGGAGAAAGATGAAGGGAGCGTGGCGGAGAAGAAGAATTTAGGCATAGATAGGAGAGGGGTAAAAAGCACGGAATGAGTGAGAGAAGAGAGAGATACGAAGGAAGGATGGCATAAAAAGCAAAGGAGGGGATGGGGAGAAAATGATGAGAGCGGGCATACTGCCAGGCAATACACACACGGCACTCTTTCCCTTGAGCGAAGCGGAAAGGGGCAATGGGCCAAACAAGGAAGGAGGGGGAAAAACAGAGGGAAGGGAGGGGGAGAGGTGAAAGGATGGATCCCACAGGGAGACAGAGAGAGGGAAAAAGGTGGGGTGTGGGGTGGCAGGCAGAGGAGAACAGCAGCGATCTACCCAGAAGAAAATCAGAGCTCTGACTCGAGTCGCTGATGGTGACCGCTCTGCTGGCCAAGCAGCAGGGAAAGAAAAGAATGCAGCGCAGACCCTTGCTCCTTAACATCTGGCTCAAATAAGGCTGGGGTCATGCTGAAGGGGCAGGTCGTGACCTATGCGGCTGACAACACAGACGCTGCCACTTCATCTGCAGGACCTTACCCCTTTGAGCAGCCAGCCCGGGGTTAATTAATAAAGACCTTGTGGTTTCAAAGACTGACACACTGACTGGCTGCTGGACCAGACTAGGACTGGCTTCCTGACACACTACAAGACAGATTTGTTACTCTCTGCGTGCTGAAGAACACCACCTTAATATCTGTGATATAGGACGGAGCAGAAACGGTGGGGCTGGCTCGTGGGTGGTGACTACGTGGATAGCTGGCGTGTGGCCATTCGCTATCCCTGATGCATCATGGGAAGCTGTGACTCCTTGGTCAGGTCAAACAGCTTGGTGCATTTATCATGCATGTGTATGCAGACTTGAAAGTATGTGTGTGCAGAGAATATAACTAGAGCTATGTGGTGACATCAATCCCACGCCTCCAATCAGGTTGTTAAAGCCCCTTTACATCCATGTCAGGCTTTAAATCCTGCACTGGACGCTGCTGACATGGGCGAGAGCGGACTACAGCTCTGACGCTTTCACATCTATGTTAGAGCTGAGATGTAAAATTGCACTAAGCAGATTGTGCTACTTTGCAACAAGCCTACATGGATTATACTGGGGAAACCGGAGTGCAGTCCCTTACACACATACTGTATACGTTACCACAATGTACAGCAAGAGATTTGGTTAATGTATGGAATAAAGAGTACAGAAAGTCTGCTAATAAGCTAATCACAGAGGATACTCACTTCTGTTTAAAATACATATTTTATATCCTACAGAAGGCTTATACATTGGCCTTTATAGTTTTGATTTTAAAGCTTTCTGGTCTTCAGGCTGTATATCAATTACACTACAAGTAAAATTATGTTTTGGTGGAACTTTATAAGACAGATTAACTGAACATGCAAAAGGTTACTAGTGTAACACAATGATATAGTCAATGAATTATGAGGTTTTTATCAGCACCAGAGCACATTAAGCACATTGTTGTGCCCAGTAAGGAAATGACAGACCTGTAATTAACCGAGAAATACAAAATATAAAACAGGCAGCTCATACACTACAGCATATATGTTACTCAAGTTCTCAAAAGCATAACTTGTGAGCAATTTCCACCTATTTAAAGTCAGCTCAGTGCCTTCCTGTGCACGCACTACAAAATGTACACATTAAGAGAAGTTTGTGGAAACCTTGCAGCTAAGTGATACCTTTTTATATTTTGTTGTGGCAAAGAGTCAAGATGAAAAAAAAAAGAGAAAAACTCGAGCATTTCTTTCCAAAATGCAACATCCACCTACTCACAAAGTAACTGCTGGTATGTCACTAAACTACTTAATGGAAGATTGTTGAAGTTGTTGGCTAACTTGACAATTTTTCTCACAAAGTAAAAATGTTGGAGGGCACAGTTATTTGGCCCCTTTGAAAAACTGGTTGAACTCCAAACAGCAATTGCACCACAGTGTTTCTCAGAGTGTTCTTGTTGCTTAAGTGCCTCGGTGAAAAGTTTGGAGATTTTCTGCCGCATTTCATATCCTTTTGATAAAGTAATTGAGGGACAAATGAAAGTCAGCGCACTCTGCACAAAACTCATTAATCTTGCAGCCATTTTGCAGCATAAAAACATTCCTCTGACTCTCCATGGGAATGGGAGAAAAGACCAAAAGGAAAATGAGAGAAAAAGGAAGAAAAACAACAAGTGGGTGTGCAAATGAAGAGAGTTTATGAGAAAGCTGAATAGATAAATCATGGATTCCGCTGATTTGGTCATGGGACATGATGCTGAATGGAAATTAATGGGTGAGTGCCAAAACACTGGGGCCTGTCTAATATTTGGGAGTTAGGCCTTTATGGGAGACTCACACAAATACACGCGCACAGAAGCCCAAACATGTAGCACACATGCACAATTACAATCTCACCTTGAAGAAACGCACACCTCTTGCCCAACTCATCTGATATCAACAAACACACACAAACACACACACTGTACTCTAGGACAGTCAAACTGTGACTAGGTCACAGCAGCTAAGCTATGGAAGCCCCGGCTGATTCATGAAGCTCGAGCCTTTGTCCTTAACTTAATGCCACGCCGGGGGGGCAATAATACACACAGGCGCACACACACACCTTAAGAAAAACCACAGGACCCTCTCTCCTCTGTGTAAGCGCTTTTATGCTCATGTATTGGACAAAAGCTGGGGCACTGCTTTTCCCCTCAAAAACACAAACACACACACACTATTCATCTACTTAATATTGCTCATCTGGACACGGAAGAATGGCAGAAAAAGAGTTTCATCCTCAGCGATTGTCTCGTGCAACGCTGGAGAGAGAATGCAACGCTGAAAGGCGGACGCAAAACAATTCAATGAGAAAAGTGACTTGAATGCGCCTTTCATCAAGCCAACAATGGCCAGCCCCACAATAGGCCTCAGGTTCGCCCCATGACGTTGCCTGTTTCTCATGCCACAAAAGGAGAAAGAAGAAAGAACGAAAAAAAGGAAAAGAAAAAGAAATGCCAAATTGACTCGATTTGAATTGTGAGCCATGTCCATGATGATTTTTTCCCCTTTCTATAACAAACCCAGCGAAGTTAACTGGCACAATGAGACTCGGATAAGTGGAGAGAACGATAAATAAAAAGGTTTGGTTTTCTTGGATAAGCAACATGAGGCGTCCACTTTTTCCTGCTTCAAAGTGACTTTTATTTCAGCAAAAGGTCGTTGTTTCTTTCTTCTTCTTCTTTTTTTTTTAATGTGGAGATCTTTCTAAGCAAAGAATGTTTGAATTTTTTACTACCGAGGGCTTTTTTCTTTTTCCACCAGGTCATCGAATAGGTGGTGAAGCATAAAACACAAAACACGAGTCCACATCTCCTTAGGAAAGGGTTCAAGGTAGCAGCAGTCTCACAAGCATGGTGTCAACTTCTCTTCGGCAAATGCTGTCCGTACATTTGGAGCGCTTTGATTGGCGAATGAGAAAAATCACGCCTTTTCTTGCTTCATCCCTTCATTTTTAGCGAGTTGACAAAAGCAAAAAGATCTCTTTCAACGTCCCCCCTCGGTTTAGTTTCACTTGCTTTCCTTTTCCCAGTGCGACAAGAATAATCGCGGCAAACAATGGCTGCGAGAGTCCTGCTGCACTTCATGTTAATTTATACAACTAACTAATTACCAACAAAGGGTGGAAATCACATAAAGACGTTCAACCCGCTCCCACGCTAGGGGTGTGAACCTGCTGCTGTGTGTGTTTAGATCCATATATGTGTGTTGCAGTCTGCAAATTCCCCTCAGGGATCTCTGCTTAAAAAAAATAAATAAAAAAATGAAGAGGTCTGTGTGGTGACTTGCAAGGGCCGTACATGCCATTGTTGATGTTTGTAGTGTATCCATGTGTGCGAGCGTGTTTGACGTAACCCCCCAGATAGCAGAGAAGAAGTAGGATTAGGCAAAGTGAGGATGAGGAGGGGGTAGAGGGGAGGTGACGCGACTGATGGACGGATGAACAAGAAACTGCCTCGATCCCTCCACTTCTCTGCCTCCTTTTTCCCCCCTTCCTTTCATTCTCTCTCTCCTTCTTCTTAGGAAGAATGTATCCGCCCTTCCCATTGTCGCCCATTGGAGTGTACGCAGGCGTGAGGGAGCTCCGGCCACTGTGCGCCTGTGTGGCACAATGGCCTCGCCTAAGTGCTGTCCTATAAAATGCCTCAGTGCTCTCTAAAAGCAAGCCCCTGGTACCCCTCCATGTCTCGAAAATAGATGAAGTGCTGCGCGTACATGTGCGAGCATGTGTCGGTGACTGTGTGCTGCATGACATCTGTCACTGAGTTGGCATTTTCAGTATGGAAACCTGTGCCTTCGAGGAGCTCGGGGCGGCGAGTACGCTCAGCAGTAAAATACCGTTTTGGTTGACCTTAAGGTTGCAGGGCTGCAGACCGGCGTGCGAGGTTACAAGTGTGTGGGGACGAGTGCGTCTCTTGTTTCTGTGCACGTATGTACAAAATTAGGTGATAAAGAAGAGTGGCGAGGCTCTGACCTCAAACATGCACGCTGGCTCGCTGAAACGACAGCGTTGCCATTTACTGACCCCGACAAAGACTCTGACAGGAGAGACACATACATCAAATACATGACAGTATTATTGCTTGTACTCTCATTCATATCGATGGCAGTAGACTCAGGTACATTTTTTCTTTTATGCAAATGTTAACGTTTACTTTCAAACTAGTACAAAACTCTTTCCCAAGTTGTATGAAGGAAAGGAAGTGTCACACTAAGAATCCAGTTTGCTGCAGACTTTGGTCTGAATAAAAAGCAAATACCTTTAAAAAAGATATTTCAAGGCTGTTTCTTGTTTTTCTCAAATCTTCAAATGCTAAAATGCCTAAATGTTGTTAAGTTGAACGGACAGCTCACCCCAGAATTTAATTCACATAGCTTTCCTCTGGCCTGTGGTGCTATTTATCCATGTAAACTGCTGTGGTGTGAGTTGCCCAGTTTTGGAGACATCTGCTTTCTCTTAAATGTAATGGAATGAAACAGGACTTGCCCTGAGGTGCCCAAAGCACCAAGGAAAAAAAAAAGTACCTATAAAAGTAAGCTACAATGTTTCTTTCTTGAAATAATAATAATACATTTTAATGATATAGGTAATGTAACGAGGTGGTTGCTCAAAGAACAGCTTTGAGCCTTGTTATAGTGTAATCACATTCGTGTCGGGACAATTTTCATTCTAGAAAACTACACCTGGCGAAACATTGAGATGGTGTGACAGGATGTAAGCATTAATGGTTTCTCCCTCACCTGCGCTCTTTGCTTCTTTTACTGTTCATAGACTGTAAAAAGTAAATACTGTCCACATTAAACTATTTGCAACAAGATTTTTGACTTTTCTGAGTAACTGGGTCTCAATTTTGCAACAGAATGTAAGCTAAATACAAAGTCGAAAGTTGTATCTACCAAAAAAAAAAACACACACAGCAGATTTTCTGAGCGACTTCAGGCTGGGAAGCTTTGTTTATCCCTGTAACAGCTGAAGCTAAAAAAGAAAAAAAAAACATAAAAAAAAAAACAATCCCAAAGGCTATGAAGCCCCAGTGACTGGTAGCTGTAGCTGGGTAGCAGAGGGTCAACAGACGGGTCCAGAGATGGAGCTCAGCTGGCACTTAATGTGCGAGCCACTTACAGTCCATGCCGCCATGTAGTGAGACGAGGAGAGGAGAAGAGAGGAGAGAAAAGGAGAGGAGAGGAGGCTGAGTGTCTGGTGAAAGTCCAGGGCAGTGGAGGCACCACTCCAGGGGCCGAGAGGAACATCTGTGCCCCATTTAGTGATGTTACTCCTCCTTTTAATTCCCCTCATTTTTCTTTTTGCAGCTTATAACTTCTGTCTGTCTGTATGTCTGTCTGTCTGACTGGGCTAATAGGTTATCACTGGGGGTTGCTCTGTGGCGTATGGGTCACAAAAGGTTAAATGATGACTCCGAGGTAGCTGTCCAGGTGTGCATGCGTGTGCTCGTGCAGCCATCTCTCTTGGGTTTCTGCACCGCGTCTCCTCTTGACCCCGAGCCTCCTGCCATGCTCTGCACTCATAATTCCATGTAATGGCACAACGCGCACGCTCCAGCACGAGCCACTTGCCTGACGGCCTCTCGCATCGAGTTGAACGCACAGGAACACACATGCACGCACGCTTTGTCATGGCATTTTTATCTTCGCCTTGTCACTGCTGAAGAATTTATTAAAGACAGAACGCTGTGTGTCTGTGTGTGTGTGTCTTTGCACATGTTTTGGAGCAGTGTGTTTGAGAGAGTGTGCGCGTGTGTGTGTGTGAGTATCTCGCGGGTAGCAGGTGGCCGTGGATTAAGACAGGAGATGAATGTAGAGAGCAGGAGAGCGGTGGAGCATGGTTGGGCCAGGCCATGGGGGACAACATGGCTAGTCATTTATTAGAGGCCAACACACACACCTTACATGTATGCAACCAAATGCAATCCTTCCCACAGCAAACACACACACTTTCTGCCACAAATACATATGCAAATGCACATGCGCAAGTATATGTGCTCCCAAAGGCTTTAACAGCACTCACACTGACCTAGTATCTACTATCTCCATTCATCTAGCCTAAGTAGAGCAGCACTAGCCACGGACACAAAACTAAATCTTTCAAACTTAAGGCATTCTTAGCGAGCGTGACTGTCTGTGTGTCTGTGTGTGTGTGTGATGTCTAAAGAGCTCAGGGCCTGCCTTCGATAAGTCAAGCCCCTCTTTCTGTTTCAAGATGTTTATCGTTTTCTGACCCATTTTGTGTCCCTGGCCCCTTGTTCACATCCCTCCTGGTGTCAATGTTCGTACACTATGAATGTGTATGTGTGTCTCATTGATCCAGCTGGAGGCTTTGTGTATGTGTGTGTGAAAGAGAGAGAGAGAGGGAGCAGTAATATTCCAGGCCTTTCATAATGATTAAAGCCTTCATTAAATTTTCATCCCAACCTGCTGTTTGCTGCTAATGGCCTTTGTGAGCCACACAGCCAAACAATAGCTAGCCGGGCACAGAACACAGAAAAGGGATTTCTATCTCACGTTCAATACTGCCCCTCATCGTCCCCCCCCCACTTCCTCCATTTCCCTCTGCCTCTCTTCATCTTTTCTCAGCCTCCTTTTTCTTCCTTTGCTCTCTTTTCTTTTTTCTTTAGCCTGGGTTTGTGTGTGTGCGTGCTGGGTCTTGAGGCGCTGGGGCCTTTTGTTAGCGCGTCTCATTTAAACATAGAGAAGCTAATGCTCCAGGTCGGTTTGGATGCTGCTCCGCTGTGGCACTGTGCTAATGGGGTCTGTGAAGACACTGGTCTTTCTCTTCTTCACTTTCCCTACCTTCACCTTCTGTCTCTTCCTTCCCCTTCTCTCACTCTCCGCTGGCTGACTCATAAAGATCCATTATTGTTGTTTTTTTTCCTGTGCAGCCAGTTCACGAGGTCCAGTGAAGCAGCGAACAACCCAAAACACACCTCAATTACAGCTCTGCTCAACAAACAGTTCAGTATTTCTCTATTTCTTTTTTTTTTCCTTAAAATGTGCCACAACAGGCCTCTCTATCGACTGGAATAAAAACAACCAGACAGCGAGAGCTGACCAACAGTCTCGGCCTTTTGAAAACTCGGCAGAAAAGCCTGGAAAATAAGGTTAGTGCATCGCAGCTTGAAATGAAAGCCTGTTGATGTACTGGCAGAATACAAACACATAATGCACCTACACTTTAAAGGCAAATCCACACTGCACCACTGAGCTGTTTTTTCACCTTTTGGGTATGCGGTTATGCGAGCTTGAGGCTGCTTGGTCAGAGATGTACAAATATTAACGCGTTGCAGACTTGAAAGCTGTTCTCCAGCGACCACTTCAGGCTGTGTCCAAAAGCTCGTCCATCCCCAATAGATGATAAAACACTACATAAACTGCATCCACGGATCGTTCCCCCTAATTGTAACACCTATATGAAGGGTGCATTTCTTTTAAAACCCACCTGTTTGGATTTTTTTAAGGCTTTGCGTCCGTTTTGCTTATGGAAGCAGCTTGCTCACAAACTTGACTACACTTAGCTGATAACTTAACGCTTCACTCTCGCCTAAATATCACTTTCGGCTCCAAAAACAACAAGCATACTGGAAGCCACAATGCAAAACATTCAGTCCAGAGACCAACAGGTGACATCATACCAACATCATGTCCAACTCTGACAAACTGTTTTTGTTTTCGATGGAAACTGACTCTTAATCAACTCGTCTCAATCAGGATCTATTCGGGTTAATTAGATAGGACTTTCCTGCACAACAGGTTTTGGTACGACCCCAACATGTTGCAGGCTCTAAGCTGCATTTCTTAGGGGTGCAGTATATCCTTTAAAGTTGACACTGACTTCTCTGTGAAGCATCCCCACCAATACAGTAACCTGTTATTTATATTAGCACATCTTCCTAAAGGGGATGGACACCTGTTGTCACATTATCTCTTAAATGCATTTCATGGTGACTTAAGCCCCCATTTGTGGGAGCAGTGGACATTAGTGGGCTAACTTTATCTTCTCTAGACTCCAACTGTTTAGCCTGAGGATAAATTTGAGAGTCAAATGTGGGGGCTAATCGAGCTTAACTATGGAGGCCCTGCAGAAAAACAATGTTTGGAATCTGTATCCAACAGAACATGTTACAAAATTACTAAGAAAGGTGATAAGATGATCACTGAGCTGAGAGAATTTTTAAGTAACTGCTTCAAATTAAAGCAGGGAAACATTTGGTGATTTGTTAATCTACTAAAGTATGTTTGGAGGCCTTTCACACTCACTCCAGTGCACACTACACACACAAGCACGTGCATCCACGCTCGCATCTTATTTGTCAGGTTGTGATAAATATGCAAGGCACGGTGGACAATAGGCCCAAGCAGCCAATGCTGTCTGTCTGTATGCTGGAAAAAAAAAACAAAGGCTGGCCTCTCATCTGAATGTGTGTGGGTTCAGAACAGAGGGAAAGAGTGAGAGAGAGAAAGAAAATAAGACAGAAAGAAAGAAAGAAAGATGATGAAGAAGAGGGAAACGACAACAGAGTGTAATAAAAGTCGGGCGCAGAGCCAGGGAGATGGTGGGGACCTGCAGATCACACATCTGGCTGTAACAAGCGTTTCCTTTCATCACTGACCTTCTGGCTCGTTTTTGATCAGCTCCTCCATCTTGCGTTGTTTCAGTGTGTCCACCACGTCTGCCAGGCTGCCCTTGCGTCTCTCGGGGGTGCCCAGGGTGCCCGCGGCCGAGCCCCCGTCGCTGCAGAGGCGCCCCCCGCCTCCACCCTCTTCTTTGCCTGGTGAGGTAGCATTGTGCTGAGGGTAAGGACTCAGGGAGCTCCCCTTAGTGCCATCCTGCTCCTGGAGAGAGGAAAGAAGAAGAGGGGGATAGGGATTAATCAATTCTTAGCTTCAAAAAAGCGATTTTAAAGACACAAACAAACTGTAGAGAAAGAAAATTAAGAGGAAACGAGGGAGGAGCTGGCATAAACCCATTCATTATCTCCATCTTTCTTCCCTACTCTTGCTCCTGTTTTCTACATCTCCTGTTCTTATACCCCAAAGCAACAACTTTCATCCCTGTCCAGTTATCTCAAGTTAGGGCATACTACTTCTCTCTCTCTCAGATCCTCTGGAATCTGCATTTGACTGACTTGGAGGTACTTGACAGAACGAGCACATGAAACAGTAAAAGACTGCACACTCTTTAAGTGTCACGCTAACTCTTCATTACAAAGCGTTCAATGGCTTCCTTTGAGGGATGTCCAATGCTACAAATTCCAAGCCCAACTTTCAGCGCTGGTTTACTTTTGTCCTAAGATTTTCAAAAATTAATGCTGTGGATGCAACTCCGTCAAATTCAGAGATAAAAAAAAACTCCAAAAACGGCTCTGTTGTGAGGTCAAATCATTCCCCTAAACTCATAAAGAACTGAAAGGGCAAAAAACATCATTGTAGGAGAAAAGACAATCAGCATGTCAGCAAGTAATTATAACGTATACAGCTTACAGTAAAGCTCTCTTCTATTGCCAACACGTTTAGTTTAACGATGCTTGGAAGTAATGACTGTGGCTGAAAAAAAATATTTAGAAAAGTGGACTTTGCAGAAGAACAAGTTTACCTCTTTCCACTAAACATTGTTTTTCTTATTGTTTTCTTATTATATTTAGAAATCTGTATCAACTTTCACTGCCATATTTTTGACCACCGACAGCTCGAACGCACTTATTTACATTTAAATAAGCGAGTCTGAGTACGGACGTTATTGTTCCCTTTCAAAACGAAAGCTCAAACATGAACAACAAGCCTCAGGACAGTAGCCGAGTGCTAAGTAACTCTTAGCATCTTAATCTGTGACCCCATAAAACCTGTGTTTGTTTCTACAGGCGGCGTTATAGACTTAACGCCGGCTCAGCCCAATTAGCGGTGACACTGAGAGTGAGGATGCCGTCAGCTTCGAGAGGGAACGCTGTTATCTCTTTGTCACATGCACAGATGGATTCATGAGGGTATATATGCTCTACATGCACAGAAGTGCGCTCCTTCTTGAACTCGCACTCAGGTGTGGTAAACTGTGCGTGTTGCTGTTTAATTACAAAAACAAATGAGTCAGTCAATCAGCCACGCAGTCTGTCAGCTCAGCTCTTCGTGGGGTCAATGGTCCACAGGGTTAATCTTTGGCTAATCTCACTACAGTATGGGGCACGCCACCTGTGACAGCGGCACACATACACCGTACCTGTGTTTGTCTTTGTGTGGGTGTGCATCTGGGAGAGACACAGAGATGGACGGGCATGGGGAGGCGGTGATACATTCCACCTTTAATAATGACATTACAGAGCATTAAGGTGGAGATGGTTTTCTAATCATTAACTTGCAGGCTGCCGGTGGAAGTGGAACTTAATACTAAGATCACAGTCCACAGTGAAGTCATTTAGAGTCTAGACAGACTGATCTGTGTCTTTAATTTTAAAAAAGCATTTAAATGGGACAATTTAAGAAGAGAAAAAACTCAAAACAAAGTCTCAAATTACTTTTTCTTGTCCTTTTAAGAACATAAAGCCAGGCAGAGGCTTTCCATATCGATGATGCTTTTGTTGTCGGAAGCCAAACATTGTATGAGAGGTACAGCAGACCATTATCACTTGGCACTTTTGACACTTCGCTGACTCTCTGTGTTGGGCTCTGTGTGTTTCCACACTCTGAATAAGTCAGCGCACTCAATAATTCACCCATCCTCTCCTTGGCGTTCTTGCACATGCATTGTAACAGAGGGACAGATTGTGACAGCAATGATAAGGTTGGAACGTTTGTGTATACTGTATATGACGGGGTAATGAGGTTTCAGTCAGTCGCTGCTGAGGCCGCTAACAGCCTTGTGTCACAAGTGTCTTGTGATTTTAAAAGCCCTGAAAGACTTTGCTCTTCTCCTCTGACCACCTGACCGAGTTGGTTGCTCGTGCCTCTCTTTGTTCCCTCACCCTCTCGCTGTTCTTCAGATTAGGGAAAGTCAGACTTCAAAAATGAGCGGATTTGTGATTAGGAGTTGCATCAGCGCCGGCAAATGTAACGAGACGGAGGGAGAGATAGAGCGTAAGAGTGTAAAAGTCAAAGAAAGCAAGAAAGAAAGACTGAGCGAAATCCTCAGAAAAAAAAAAAGAGAGAAGCAGCGTTATTAGAGGAAATGAGAGCGAACGAGAGCGTGCGAGTTGACAGAGAGATGCATGGAGAGAGAGAGAGCAAAGAGGAAAGCAGGCATCTTGAAGGCAGCGGTCACACCTGTCACATCCCATTTATCTAATCCAGCGCCTACTTAAAACAGCCGCACTCTTTCTTTCGAGAAAGATGTCGCGCAAACAAAACAAACAGAACAAGAATATGCAGAGGGAGATGTGGGGGGGGGGTGGTCGGAGGAGAGATGGAGTTGGAGAGGAGTGGGGGTGAGGGGTTGTCGGATCTCTTTACTCTGCCGAAAAGCTGCCAGAGAGATGTCATCTCGCTGCGTCCAACAATGAAGGTCATTTCCCCAATCAAAGGGAATTAGCAGGGAGCCATGGCTTCTTCAAAGACCTGGTACATTACGGCCTGTGACATTATTTATGTGTGAACTCTGACAGACAGCCTTATCCCGAAGGCAACTTAAATGGCTTATGTTTCTCCCCCCACCTCCCGATCAGCCTCCCGGCATATAATCCACACGCCTCGCTGGCGATTTGTACGGCAAAGTCCAAGACAGAGGGATCAAAAAAGAGACACGACACAAGGCAGATTCTCCGCTGTAAATGGGTGTCAGTCAGCCGATCCCGGAGTAACGCAGGTGGCGAAAACTTTTTCTCATCAGCATGCATTTATTCATGAGTGCAAACAGAAATTCTGGCTACTGTAAATGTTCATGCCCTCCTCTCTGTGCATGTCTGTGCGAGCAGGTTTTTTTTGTGCATATATGTGTGACACTGTGAGTGCACCACATAGCCTGTAGGTGTGTAAATGTGTGAGTGTCTGCATATATGTATTTATATGCACTGGATGTGGCAGGCTGGCAGTGTGGGCGGTTCTGCCTTTAGTTTGCAGATGTCAATTCTCTTCCAAATGACTGGAACAAAGTAAAAATTGCGCCCCACTCTCTTTATCCTTTTACTGCCTCTGCAATGGAACCGAATTAAACAACTTTTGTCTTCTTAAGCTCATCTGTGAGGGGAGGTTGGTTTAAAAACACTTAACTCTTGCCAAATGCTATTTTTTTCCTACAGCCAGCACAGATGCCGCTGTTCATGTTCTTCTTTTTTTTCTTCCTTCTCCTATTCCTTCCGTCTTCTTCTCTCCCTCCTTCTCCGTTGCCCGACAGAAGAAACTCTCTCTCTCCCTTCTTTCTGCGCCACAGCCTGACATGTCTCAGGCTGTGCAAGGTGTATGTGTGAAAAACAATATTTGATGCTTGGCGCGTCGTCGTGGATCAAGGCATGGACAATGTGGCAGTAGGAAGAGCTGGAAACAGCTGCTCAACTAAAATACGTGCCCACGAATACACACCGAGAGAATGTCACCGATCGCTCCTGCGAGGGGGGGGGGCGAGACTCAGCCCTGTGCCAGAGCCTGCCAATCTCCACAATATATACACTTAACACTTAACACACCTCAGATACAGCAAATCCCTTTACATGCCATGGCTAAACACAGACACTGTCAGTGGTGACTCGGGGGGTCCTTCAGGATGAGGACAAGCAAGAAAACACACAACGACACGCATTCGTTTTCTCCTTGCGTTCCAACAATATTGAGCTATGCGACTGACCCCCAAAACTGAAGAGAAAAAAAAGCCAATAAATTACAAAATTTTAATTTGCTGATTCTAATTGTCTTATTGCACACAGTTGCCCTTTCCTTATCTAAAAACCTGCAGCTGTATTTTAAGTAGCAGTTTGGCTAAAAAAGAAAAAAAATACGCCAGTATATTTTACCAAGACCTCTCACTGTTGACAGGCAAGCGTGTGTTGATTCATTAGTGCATCACTGGCATGAGAAATTAAGTGTGACCACTGTGTCTCAAGACTGCTCAATGACTGTGTTAAATCTGTCAAATTCACATTTACACACACACACACACACACACACACACACACACACACACACACACACACA
>NW_024582375.1:4240658-4250959 GCF_018398535.1 Haplochromis burtoni
ACACACACACACACACACACACACACACACACACACACAGGAACACACATAATCACACATACAAATTAGACAAAAAAGAGAGAGAGGAAAAATGAATAAGAAATAATGCTTGATGAAATATCTTTATAGTTTTCTAACGTGTAAGCGTGCATCTCGCCTGTTAATGAAATAATTAGTGTTTGTCCATTAGCACATTTATGAGAGAAGATGCTTGCCTCTGCCTGATGTGAAAACAGTTTTTTTTTTTGCCAGCATCTGCAAACATAAACATAAAAAGATCTAAAAGAAAGAAAGCAAGAGAAAAATATCTCATTCACGGGCTGTGGGCTTAAACGTTTCCTGTTGTCATTTACAATTTTCACATACATTTACACAGATTTTTGTTTCCCTCTGTAATTTTGGCGGTGTCATAACTGGATTTGATTGGTTGACCTCGCTGAACTCCCGACTAAAATCCTTCCCGTAACGCATTTGAACTCAGGTGCTCCCACCCAATCAGGGTCCAGCTGCATAGCGAGAAGTTCGCATTCAATAATTTTTTTTTTTTAAAGACACCCTTTTTAGCTAAACTACATTCATTTGCAAACCATTATGAGCAGTGCTATTCTTACTCACAGGCAGGGGGGGAATAAAACACATAAGAAAAAAGGAGAAAAGTGAATAATCCGACACCTTTCACGCTTTTAAAATATGCGCGGGTGCCGTTTTCACTCAGTGTGGTTGTGCAGCTGTAGTGGGCAGGTAGAGCAGCCGAGCCAAAGCCAAACAGGCAGGCGAGGCAGCCAGAATGAAGAGGTCAGTGTGGAGCTGAGCGCTTCTCCACCACCGTGTTAATTTACTATGACAAGATAAGGCTGTAATCTGCCCCCCACCCTCTCTCTCTCGCCTCCCGCTGCCCCCTGCTGCCTCACATCCAAGTCAAGCAGTCGCCGATGAGCCATTTACTTCCCCCTATCACTTTACAACAACTGCCCTGAGAGAGAGAGGGGGGGAGAGACCATCCCCCCCACCTCTTTGTAAATCTCCCCTATTTCTCCTCACTCTCCAGCCACTCTTCACTGACAGTCAGCGCTGAAGGGATTGGCACTGTTAAACACCCCCCTCTGAATCCCCCTTAAAAAAAGAAGAAGAAAAACTTAACACACATCTTACAACATGCCAAGCAGGCAGTCGGATAAGCCCCCATTCCACCCCCTGCCAGACACACACACACGCGCAGAGGCTTGCACTTAATAATCCACATCAACTATTATTAATAAGACTTTCCACATACACATACATGTCAACAGCCTCCCTTCTGGTGTCCATTAATGAATAAGAAAGCAGCTGTGTGTCATTTTGTCGTGAATATTTAAGGCTTTTGTCAGTCTCTCTTCATGATCACCTAAAGTGGTCAGCCACGACGCCTAAAATATTCATGAGTGTAATGTTTGTTTGGATAGTGTAAATCTAAATGAAGTGGGAATAATCTCAACTACAGCAGATAACCCAGTATGAAGATCTGCATCTCTGCACACCTGTGTGTTTCTTTATGTATTCCCCTGCAATCGCAGGACTTTGGTTTGCAGTCCACAGCTACCACACATACAGAGTCCACAGTAGGAGGGGCTTACTGGCTAATCAGCAAGCTAATTACAGAATTAGCTTTTAATTACAGTTGCTAACCACCGTTTCATTGTTTTATAGCGCGTGGGTATTTATGGTCAGTATGGGGGAAAGGTCGACAGGTGTTATGAGAGCACTGGTATGATAAGGTGTGTATCAAGGTGAAGGGCCAGGAGAAGTTTCCTTTAGTTTTTTTTTTTTTTGTTTTTTTGCCGTTTGTTAGGTAGCTTGCGCTAAAAAAATGCACAAGTTGCCTTGTGCCACATTTAGCTACTAGCTAACATGGATTTCCTGGCAGCTAAGGTAGTTATAGGTACATAATGAATCTACTAGTCGAAAAACATAAATAATATTGTGTTAATAACCCCAACACTCTTATCTCAAAAAACACATGTAGCAAAACCTTTATTTGTACATGCATCCCACATTAAATAATTTGATCATCATTATATAAAAATAATACAAAAGTCAGGGAGGAAAAGATTAAATGTGTTGCGTCAATACTGTTTGTGTCAACATATCACAGCAAGTTTAAAGAATAAATAAACGTCTGATACTCACAAACTAACTAGCAAAAATACAGCTCAATATTCAATTTGAATTACGCAACTTTACATATACACACACTGACACAGACACCTTTACAAATACAGCGCCATACATTTAGCACCACCAAGCAGCCTCACACTTCATCCCCAAGAAAATGACTCACACAAATGGCTCACATTTTAGCAGTCACGCAACTGTGCATCAAATGGGCTCAAGGCAACGGCTGGTGGCGCACACATAAAAGCGGAAAAAAAGGGGAAAAAAAACCTCTCTCTCTCTCTCTCTCACACACACACACACACACACACACACACACACACACACACACACACACACACACACACGTGCAACCAAATTTTATCCTTGAACCTAAAAATGTTCATATTTAAAAAGAAAAAGTCAGCTCCCAGAAAGAACCTGCTTTCTACTTGCAAAGAAAGTCAATTTCTGTTTTTGTTTTTTTAGGGTTCTGCTTCTTTTCACATCTACCGTCAGTCAACAAACAAATAACCTCGTTTTCTTTTATCATTGTGGAGATACATGTACCTTTTCATACTTTGGCTGCCATAAGAAGAGTAAACAACATACCAAAGTTAAAGCAGACCCAAACTGTTAATGCATTCAATATGTGAAAAAAAAAAGCTGTTTACTTATCCAGAAATGACTGGAAATCCCATAAAAGCAAAACCATTCTAATTAGTTAGGAAATGCTTAATTCACGAAATTAAAATGACAAATACACAAGGTCGAGGAAGTTAATTTCCAGCTGAATACATCTGCAAAATGAAACATTTTGCAAGCAAAGATTGTAGATTTTTGTCATACAGGTACTAATTCCATTTTCAGCCCAGGCTGTCTTAAAGACAGAAAACTGCTATGCTTTCAATAATCGCTTAATTCGAAGGGTTGAAACTACCATGACCACAATCTGATCTGGGGTCTGAGCCTTGGGGTTACTTTCAACCCCAAGCCTCTCAAACGCACACAGGTAGACAGCCTTATAGGAAGGAATTGGAAGGGCAGAAAGCCAATGGAGATAGAGATGAAGCCAATGACCAAGCCTGCAGTCTGTAAAACTGAAGGTCTACATTGGTAACTTAGACACATTTCTATGCCAAGTGGTTGGTTGTGGTTAAAAAAAATGTTTTCTTTTTTGTGGCCTATGGCAATGCAGTCCCAAAGTCACACAAATGTTAGCATCACTAAAGGTAGAGTCATAGTTTTTTTTTTAACAACTAATCATAACAGCCTGGACACTGACATCATCAAGTACCGTTAATGGATACTGCACTTCTTTGGGCTCCAGCTATAGTCTTAAGCACATGAGAGAGCAAACATACAGAGATTCCTTCATGTATTGGTGAGAATCGCATGACTAGCTAACATGGCTAAGTACCATTCCGATGCGGTTTACTGATGACACCAACTCACAGGTGGCGTACAACATCACTGATCCCACCAACGATGTCACCTCTGTGGCCTCTTAATGCTGCCTCTCGTTCTAAATACAATAGTTCATAAATAAGGCTTTAAAAACAAATATTCAACAGCTGGCTGCTCATAATCACTGTGGCATTCAAATACCTTTGCTGACACTAAACATATCTGTGAATGTAGGGTCTGCATTGTATCTATGTATGGGATAACCATGCAAGTTTTGGGATTCTTCTTCTTCTGGGCATGTAAACATAAGATCAATTTTAACTCCTTTTTCTGGGTTATATCTGTTTATATTTCAGAAACTGGAAGCGTGTAGGACCTGCCAACGGTCATTTTTACAAAGTTTCTCTACAAAGACTTTTGACTTCTCTGATGAGTTCAGACACAAAGGTTCCTCCTAATGTCTCTTCAACTGTTTCACCTGTAACCCCAAATCAGCTACTGTCACCCACAGGTGTGTGCCCCGAGCGTGAGAAACGATGGGTGAGACCGATTTGAAAACCGTTATTATTTACCATGTTGGGCGGGCTGTCCAAGTTGCGGTTGGGGGGCGAGCGAGGGGACACCTTGTTGCAGTAGGAGGCCAGGGGGAGGTGGATGACACCGCCCAGTCCCTCACTCTCCTCATCCTCCACTCGCTGTCTGCTGGTTGCCATGGTTACCTCTCCATCTGTCCCCCCATATGGAGAGGCTGGTCGCTTGGAAGACATCCTGGAAAATAAATAGGAGATAGAAAGACAAGAGAGAGAAGGAAAAACAGGAGGAAGAATGAGCAACACTCAAAAGATGATATAATAGGCTGACAACTCCACTTATATGTTGGTAGCAATGAAAAGTGTGGAGGCTCCAAACTAGTTCTCAGAAACTCCCGGATAGTTCAAACTTTTAAGTGTTTACCCCTCTGCTATCCGTTTACTGCCTTCCGGTAGACATTCATCTGATCAACCTGCAACATTTCTCCATCTTAAGTTTTCTGGGGAAACCCTTGCCCTCATAAAGACAACAACGGGGCATCTCCTCACATCGACTTTAGCGAGCTTCTTGGCAGACATTCAAACGCACTCTCGGGTCTTACAGTATGTTTACCATCGGGGCCGTTACTGCAAAAGGAGCGCGCTTGGAGGAAATGACCATGTCTTGACAATGGGCTTTCACAGAGAAAAACAGATTGTGAAAGAGAGAGAGAGTGTGTGTGTGAGACAGAGAGGGAGAGCAGTATGTACAGTGACAATAATGTGTGTTTATGAAAACCTCTGGACAATAGAGTGACGGGAAGGAAAAAAGGTAGCAGCACGACAGCCCCCGCTGTTTGCATTTGTTACTCTGCCTTTGTTCCCTTGAAAAGAAGCAAAGGATATAAAGCCACATCTATTAGGTGAACTCTGTCTCTCACAAGGTAAATTTGCCTCCCTGTACTTCAGCTGAATAGGGATGCAGTGACTATGCGGCAATAATAGAATTTAATGTGGTTCTCAGCATCGCCTGAGTGCTTTCAGATGCACTTGTCAGCCTTGAAGCCACTGCGACTATGACCCTGGGTAATAGGCTGCTAACGCTCAGTCGCACAGAGGCAACACATGACAGCAATGGAAGGATGGAGGGATTGTGAAAACTTTAGCGGAGGGTTGATCCTGATGAAATAAGCAACAGGCATCTGACTTTCAAACTCCGCTAATTTGTTCCTTCTTTTGACTTAACAAGCTGGTTTTTTTCACTCATCCGCTCACTCTCTTTATCCGGCATCCATATCGTGCCTGCCTGTGATTTCCTCCGTTTTCCTCTTCAGCCTTTCTCCCTCAAATTCTTCCCCTCTCTCCCCTGCCTGTCTCTGGTAAACTGATTACACTCTCAACTCTATTGGATTTCCTCTGGACTGTACATCTGGCATTTTTCCTAGGAGCAGCCCTGCTGCTAATTCATTGCTTATTTACCTTATGACAGTGGAAAGGCAAACAATATTGAGTGCAGCTCACTGGAGGCGATGAGGAAAGCGCCACGCTAGGACACGCAACATGCGGCTTTATCACATCGAAGGAAGGTTACGGTCAAAATCAAATAAACTCCGCTGAAGTATAAGGATTAAAGAAAAAAAGAAAGAAAAAGAAACGATAAAGATAAAGAAAGGAAACCGAAAAACCCCTGCACCATAGTGACCTAATTTAATTACATTTAATTGATTTTGGAGGATGCTTGCAATATTCATAGATATACATAATCTAATAATTTAAACTGATTTACAAATTGGAATTTGTATTCTCTGTTTTCGTACGGAGTGTATTTTGTATACAGGATCTCTTTTTTTTAATTTTTTTATGTAAAACCCCAGGTTTTCAGGATCATGGAACTTTCCTTCCATGCGTTTTTGAGTTTCAATGGGCTCTGCAGAGCTGTTTAACGCTGCACCGGACTATTTCATCCACTTAGAAGGGACCCTTCATTTGAAGTTAAATCAGAAAATTGCTAAATCACCACTACAGATATATATATATATATATATCTTTTACTACTAAATCAGAAAGTTCTGTACAGCTACAATTGTTTCTTTTCAGTGACTTTCTCGCAGCTTTAATCAAGGTTAGACTGGATGAAGCATGTTCTAGTAGTTACAATAATGTTGACGGTGGCTAAGTGCTTTCATGAAGGACGCCGTATAAAGTACACGCAACCAAACACAGAGACAGTTGTCGAAATCAACTGGCTGGTGTATCTGCAGCTGATTTCTTTATCGGTTTCTCCTGGACGCTCTCTCTTGCTCAGCAAAAACTAAGGCCATAAATGACAGCTGAAGAATGTGTATTGTTTCGAAATAAAACTGCACAATGAGAGCACTAAAGCAAATTGATATTAAAACTGACTTGAGATAACATTTATGATGCATGTTGGAATGACTGTGGGGAAAGCTATATCTGTGCGTGTGCGCCGCCGCGCTGTATAATGCAAGCGGCAGGCCCAGCTGTACAAACTACACACACACACACACACACACACACACACACACACACAACACACACACACACACACACACACACACACACACACACACACACACACACCAGAGCAGAACACTGCAGGTCTGTCTTCATCACCGCCTGTTTACTTTACCTCCTTTCACTCTTTCACACTAAGGCCTTTTGTTTCAGACACACACACACCTCCCCTTGTATCCTTTGCACACCTCTACTCCAGCCATAACCCAACACACACACACACACACACACACCTGTGATCAGTTTTGAGAGCTCTTGCCTCGCTAATGTTACACTTTGGCTATGTTACAGAGACATCTTTGAAAGCATGGGAGGATTTTAATTTGGGTTTTACAACGTTGTTATCCATCATTTAACCACAGTAGCCACAGAAACATATCTAGATATATGGGCAATCCATAGACAAGAACAGTTACACATTAACGCAGAAGGCAACACAGGTATCCAAAAGCTCTAAGGGGCAGGGAGAGCGACTTCAATCTCTGGATTTCCTTCTCTCCTCTTCTCATTTGCCCACTCCTCTCCCGCAACTCTGCTACTACTTCCTCAGAGGTGGGTGTCTATGAATGGGGAGGCCATTCGCAGCTCCTCTCCGGCTATAAAGTCCCTCTTTCCCCCGTCTGTTTGCCTTTGAAGTCAAATTACTATACAATTGGGCACAGCGGGTGTGCAGGTTTCGCTGGCTACTTCATTTAAAAGTTTGGCAGGGCTGTCATGCTGGTGGTGGACCTAAAGGAAGCGGTCTAAACAGCGAGGATTTAAAGAGATAATGTGATTAATTTCCAGGCTGTCTTAGGTAATAATTAAGGGAAATTAGCATAATTTTGTTTAAAAAAAAAACGAAACAAAAGAACACCAAGGAACATCTCCTTCTCTGTTAAACACACGAGACACATGTATGTTTCTTTAACATTTCTTTAACAAATGAGATGACGACCCTTTTTTGCCGTATTTACAAATTCAAGCAAAAAGAATTTTAAAAAGTCATCTTTTTGCCCTCACTTCATCCAAACTCTCATTTCTTTCACAGAAAAAACACATACACACACAACACCACACAGTGAGAGTGCTAAGCTGAGATTAGAGTGCCACTTCCCTTTGGCTTTTTGATGATTAGTGGCTCCTCAACTAAGTCCCTCATATCACATATGTCCACCGCAGCTAAGTCACTAATCGGACAGCGACGGACGTCCATTAAAAGGCCGAATAATCGCCATCAGCGGTGGTTAACTGTCTCCTGGCCATCGCTTACTGTAATCAACACGTCCATTTCACGTTGGCACGTCAGCGACGGCAAGCTTACGCAAGCGTGTTTAAATACAGGCAGCGAGCTTATGAACACGCGATCGATGTTGCTCTCACACGCGAAACATCCCCCAGAAATGCATCCAGACACATTTCAAATGAATTAAGCAAAGTGGGGACAAAGATTTGTTTAAGCTTTGAGGGAGAGCGAGAGAAAGACAAAAGCAGCCATCACAGAAATGTCACAGACTATCGCACACACACACACACACACACACACCCGGCTCTTTCACTCTGTGTGTCTGGCTGCTAACATAATCATGGTGCTAACTGCTCTTGTTAACTCCTCTACTCAGAACAAGCTTTCAGGGAGCGTGGGAGCCTCCTCTGGAGAATTCCACAGTAAAGTGTGCGTCTGTGCTTCGGCATATGCACGCGTGAGTGTGCGTGTGCGTGTTCGCACCCTCGCTTTAAATTACAACCCATTATTTCAGCCACCACACAGTCAGTTGGATCTATCGTCTGCAGTAAAAATAAGCGCAGAGGCTAATTCCAAAGGGCTGTCAGGAGCCAACGTGACATTTGTGTTTTCGTTATTCCTCCCCCCACTACCACCACATCCACCACCACCTTAAGAGCGCTAAGAACTGCCTGCCTGTCACTCAGGTGTGGGGTCTATTTGCGTGGAAATGTGAGCTATCTTTGAAATTGTTCTCTGAGGGGATGGAAGGGCATATCAAAATAGTTGAGCGGAATGTGCCTTTTAGATAAGGCGCCCAGAGCGTTTTGCCTCAGAGGAGCAGACCGCAACATTTACGTATGACACCTCAGGCAGGAATTTCAACAAATGTTTCCCCTTTGTGTCACGCTATCGCTCATTTTATTGCCATCTTTTTCTTTTTGTTTATCCTCCTCTTTTTCCTTCTTCACTTCCCAGCTTTCAAAACAATTTCCCCATCTCCTTCTACCTCCGTCTCTCCGTCACACGCTGTTGAACTTATTTGAACACTGCTTGTCCTCCTGCTCTTTCCCTCTCCCCGTCTTTTCTCCCTCTCCCTCCCCTGGTGTTGTCTTACTCACTGTTCCCTCTTTACACAATCAGCTGTTTGTAAGAATGTCGCTCCATCGCTCCCCTCTCTCTCCCTCTCCCTCCTTCTTTCCCTTCTTCTCCGAGCAGACTCTTAAGGATATTGCCTAATATCTATTTATAGACTGTCCTTTCGAACAGTGGGATGAGTGGGGCAGCAACAGAGAGGAAAAGCTGAGATGGAGGCGTAAAGATTAGGAAGGAGGTGGTCAGCGATATTCCCTTTTACTTTGGTGCTGCTTTGCTATATTTAAATATTCTTGACAAGCACAAGATTTCGTTTTAGACTCTGAGAGAACTTCGGACCAATAAGCCCTCAAACATTAGCGACTTGTAGACAAAATACCAATTTTATAGGGAGACATTCTGATGAAGTGTGAAAATAAAGTTTAAAAAATTTGTACGAATTTCACTAGAACTGCTGTAAAACGCTGAACTTTCCGTAATCGTTTTCTCTCTTTAAATAAACAGCGCATAACGGGAAGAAAATGTGAACACAGCTCCTGCCTGTATATGCTCATACACTCACAGAGACACACCCTTACACACACACGTATACACAAAGGCGCAAACACACACTCAGCCTCACAAACACAAAGCATCCTCTGTGAGGTGCCCTAAATCGGCGCCCGGCAGCTCAAACCGTGTTTCCTGTCCAGCTTAACCACAAAAGGCAATAACACACAACCCTAATGTCACCACTGTTAATCACACACACACGCTGGAGAAAAGTCATGCGTGTAGTGTGTGTGTGTAGAGAGAGAGACAGAAAATGAGAGAGCAAAGGGGGTGAGCGCAGAAAGACGTGGGCTAACTCATGTGGCCTCTGAGACTACCTCTCTCTCTCCCTCCCTTATTCTGTCTGTCTCGCTCGCCCATTCATCCACCCAAAGCTTTAGTCACCAGAGGGGCATCGCTCCACATACTTACAGTTTCATTTTTCTCCCTCTTTAAAACTTTTATTTATGTCCTTACACGGAGTCACTACGTGATCGTCACTGGCGTTTTAGTGACAGAGAAAAGATAAAGCAAAACGGGAGAAATAAGGAAAGCCATCAACGCAACGGAAGGCCGTGGGAAAATCTCAAGTGCTGCCATTGAAAAAGGAAGACGAGAGGCAGAACTGGGGGAGAAGTGGGGAGTGAGGGGATGCAGACGGCGAGAGGAGAAAAAGTGCATCCGGTGGACGGCGGCCCCGCTCCCCTGGTGTTTTGCGAGGGGGAGACGATGCATAATGTTTATTGAGCGACGGACAGTGTTTTTCCATTGTTGTGCCAGGGCCACTATTTGTGCTGCATTTGTTAAGCAATCCATAAAGGAGTCACAACATTTGTCTCACTGTCAGCGACTTGGCCTGCCCCTGTAAACCCACACACACACACACACAC
>NW_024582375.1:4250999-4315790 GCF_018398535.1 Haplochromis burtoni
CACACAGAGATAAACACACACAAAATGCAAGCTCATTCTCTCACATAAATGACAACACACAAATACGAGCGCACACAGAGTCCCAGCTGGCCTCTTTCTTTCGTCCCCGCACTTTGAAACTCTCCCACCTCGGCCCAAATGGTCTCCTCCTTTTTCCTCCGACCCCCCACCCCCTCCCTACCCCCATCTCTCTCTCTCTCTCTCGCCCTCGCTACCTGGAAAAACAGAGGTTTCATTGTAGCGCTCCGGGAGGGAGCTCCAAGCTCCTGAAACTGTCTCCTATTGAAGATTCGAAGGATGGAGAGTGTGTAAATGTGAACGGCAGAGAGCGACAGCAAAAGCAACATAGTGGGATTAGCACAACACAAGCTGCCTGGATTGATGGATGGCTAAAGAAATGGGGGAAAAGAAGGAGAAGAGAAAAAGCGAATATACAGTGCATGCACACTGCTAAGCTTTCTGGCTCCGCTGACAACAGAATCCCACCACCTGACCTTTGACTCCAACCCTATGACCTCATGTCATATGACTACACTCTAGTTAGCCTGGAGGGAACACCTCTGTCAGTCTCTCTTGCTTTTTTCGCACGCACTTTTTTTCTTCGCTTCTCATCATTCTCACTTTCTTTCATCCCCTCCTCCCCCATCCATAAACACAACAACAAAAACAAATGTGGCCTAATATTTCCCTGTCTCTGCTGGCTGTTGGCGAGGGTCAGCTGAGCACACCAGGGTGGGAGGTCGCGGTGGGAGAGAGAGTTGGAGGGGTGAAGGGTTGGGAAGGAGTGTGCTGAGAAAGGGGAGGAAGTGGGGAGGAGGGGTGGGGAGAGGCTTTGGCATTCTCCTCTGGTATTTTTCTGTCTGTCGTTCTTTCTTTCCCTTTCTTTCTTCTTCTTTTTTTTAACCCCCCCTTCTCGTTCCATGGATGGAGACACGGTTATCAAGCCTCTCTGGGGACAGACAATATGGTCCAGACAATGGCCTCCAGTCCAAGGTGGTGGTGGAGGGGGCGGGACACAGAGAGAGAGAGAGGGAGCGAGACAGAGAGAGGGAGGCCAGGACAGGGCCACAGGGGAAGAGAAGGGCAGAATGGCGCATTAGTTTTCAGAGCACGGACACTCTACTCAATTACTCTACTCTCTCTCCTTCAGACACACATTCTCCTTTTCCTCCAACACACACATACACACACACACACCACTTTAATCTCACCCCTTTTAAATGAAGTACAGCGACACTTGCACTGCAAGCAGCACTGCTCACTCAAATTGGAAACAAGTTGTTATCGGCCAGCCACAAGAACTTGGTCTTTAAAAACTGTCCGTTCCTCTATAATTACAAAACGAAAGCCAATAAATATTCTAATAAACAGAAATAAACAGCAGCGGAAGACTCGAGTCTGATTTAGTGGAAGTTGCAGATTCACAATAAAACGCCGTTCTTATGTCTACAAAAAAAGAAAAAAAAAATTACAAAAGTTTGAAAAGTGTGCAAATCGATCCTACAATGGGAGAATTATTGCTGCCTGACCGAAACAGCTGATTAATATGAACAATTCATCCCATTTCAGGTGTTTATCTGAGAGGGTAGTTAACAATTAGAGGTGCCTGTGCTCGAGTAGAGGGCATTATTAAATGTGCTCTGCCACTGAAGATAAATTAAAGTGACAAATATTGAAACTGTTGAAACGTGTCGAGGAAACCGAGTCAAGTCCTTCCGGCTGCTAATGCCGCTCTAGCTGCTGAGTCCAACGCAACTACTATCACTCCGTATCTGAGTGTGTCCTGCTTAAACTGTTCAAAGTGTTGACACATCCACTGTTGTCTGTCTCTACCCCCTTCATCTCCACTCACACACACACAAGACGGAGGGGACAAATGGAGGGGTGTGAAAATCCACCACTGCTTTAACACCACATTGACAGGGACCTCTTCCTCTCTTTCCTCTCGTCCTCTTACTTCACCCCATCACCCCCACCCGCCCTTACCCTCTTCATCTCTGGCACTCTCACTTTTCTGTAAACCTGCTTCTTTTTCTTTGTGGGTGAGGAATGTGTCAGTTTGACCACATCATTTCTTTTCCTTCATCTCTCCGTCCACCAGCAGCGGCATCAGCGGCTCCTTCAAGTGTCTGTTTTTCTCTCTTCTTCTTCTTCTTTTTTTAAACCCCCTCTCATGATTTGGTTGCTTTGGCTTTCTCCGTTTCTTCCAATGTGTATATTTCTGTTCTGTTTGTGCAAACAGATGAGGCCGTTCTAGCGAAGGCAGTCTTTTTCCACTATTTTCAGTTTCACATTGGAAATTCTGATACACAGCAGAGCACTCAGAGAAGCAAAAAAAAAAGTGATTGAAATCACAAAAAAGCAGAATGCAAAATTAGAACATGAAATAATGTAAATTGCAAAATTATGAGTCTTTGTCAAAGCAACAAGAAAAGACAAAAATGAGATGAAAATTCTTGCATTGTTAAGTGAACGACACAAAAATATGACTTCTCACTTGCAAAAAAAAAAAAAAAATCATACATTTACATAGAACTCTTTCAAACTCTTCCCCAACTGCTATTTTTAATA
This sequence comes from Haplochromis burtoni, assembly GCF_018398535.1. Lineage (NCBI taxonomy): Eukaryota > Metazoa > Chordata > Actinopteri > Cichliformes > Cichlidae > Haplochromis > Haplochromis burtoni. Next base: position 4,253,571 of record NW_024582375.1, read on the forward strand.
AAAAGTTAATTTTAGCAAACTGCATGATTTTCAAAGAAGAAAAGAGGAATTAGAGAAGAGGAAGTTTGATGGGAAGATGAAGAAGAAGAAGAAGCGCGGGTGAAGGAGGCGAGCGGGCACTTACAGAGACACAGGAACCGAGAGCATCTCAACCACCGAGGCTGGAGCGCACACACACTCTGGCAGCTCGCGCGCGCTCCGCTCGCCGAGAGACAAGCGCTCGACGCACACACTCGAAACGCACCGCTCAATGGAAGGTTCACCTCGCTCGCCCGCTCATATGAAAATACACACACTCACGCACACAAACACATGTAGCACGGCCACAGTGATGGAGTGCATTACTGGAAAGCAAGACTTTTAAGCGCTCTCCTCCTAAGTCATTGTAATCCCTGCATTTATCTCCATACATTCTGCTTTTCTGTGTAATCCTTTAAATTTTTAATTCCTCATAGCTGTTGTCATCTTTTTTTTTCTCCCCTCTCTCCTCTAACCACTTTGCCGGATTGAACGGTTTATTAAAAACACTTTTTTTTTTGCCACATCTAAATGTGTTCTTAATTCAAGGGGGGCCCCCGCCCAACACACTCACAACCCACCCGCCAACCTCAGTTTATCTCTGAACAAAAGATTAGTTTCATCAGGGCATTAAAAAAAACAAAAATAAACAGAGTGCTACTATAATGCAATAAAAGTCAAGCAGGCAAAGGAAGACAGGAGTGTGTATGTGTGTTGGTATTAAATCGTAGGGTATTATAACATAATCTGTCTCTCGCAGCATTAGCATCAAACAACCATTATTCCACAGGCAAAAGCCACTTGTGTTGACAGTGTTGGGAAAGGGCAAGGTTAGAGGGTTGACACCTCTAAATGAAGCAGGCCTGCACAAACAACATTGAAATTAACATTAGCATAAGGCAAGGGGGGAAAAATAGAAAAACAACACCACTGCCATGGAGACTGACAATAGGATTACTAAGGGTTTGCATGAATTTGGATTAAGTGAAAAATAAATCTCAAATAAACAGAACTTTAAAAAAAGGGAAGCGGGGCAGAGTGCAAACACTTCAAATACAGGATGGCATATTTCTATATTTTGGCCGATTATTTTTAAACAATTTAGTGTTTGAAAAAGAAGAAATGTTGAGTTTATTTCTGACTTGCTCAGATCAACTTCTTATATATTAGGCTGGTTTAGGTTTACAGGAGGAGTTGCGAGTGGACGCACGAGTAGAAGTTGAGATGAGTGAGTGGTGCAGACGAAATGATGAGAGGAACGGCGCACACGTTCTGACTTTAACACACACACACACACACACACCTCTGAGTTTACTTTTTCTCTCTTACAGACACACCAAGGTTTTGAATGAACAGAACTTTAGTCAGTAAACTCAAAGGAGGGGGAAAGAAAGAGTCCTTTCTCTCACTGTTGTTACAAACGCGTACACATATGTTGCTTGATATACGTTTCCTTTGCATATACCAGAAGCATAGCAGTCAATCATCAAGTCTCCCCCCCTTACCGTCTCCCACTGTCACACACACACAAACACAGAGACGCACACACACTCTTCCAGACTCAAACTCAGCGGACTCGCTGAGACAGCTGCTCAACACACACGCGCGCACGGAGTCCGAGTCTTCTCTTCACACACAGCAACTTTCTGCTTTATACCCCTATCCTCCCTGCCTGCATCCCGCTCCGTCCTCACCCTCTGTCATCTGTATGTGAACGTGTGTATGTCTGTGTTTGTGTGCGTGTGTGTGAGAGAGAAAGCGTCACGTACCTGTTACACTCCTGAGGTAGCTCAGGCTCAGTGAGCATGCTGGAGTAAGGGTCCGTCTCTCTCGACAACAACAACATAAAACAGTCCCACAATGCTCAGATGAACAAGGTTAGTCTCCCAAAAACAAGACGGGATAGAAGTGATCCTTCAACCTCACACACACTGCTGATTCTCTCTCTCTCTCTCTCTCTCTGTGTTCCTCTCTCTCTCTACTCACACACTTTCAGCCTCACACCCTCCCTCTCTCTCTTTCGCTCTGCCTCCGTCCCTCCTCTTCTCCCTCCCTCGCTGTAAGCTGTGAGATCTATGCTCTGCTCTTAAAGGGCCAGAAGCACAGTCTCTTTCTCTTTCGCTCAGTGCATGACTGTGTGTGTTGGGGTTTGTGAGAGTGGTGAGTGTGAGTGTGTGTGTGTGTGTGTGTGTGTGTATATATAGAGGGAGGGGCTGTTTGACCAGAGGGCTCATCTATCTCTCAGCGTAAATGCACAGCAGTGCTGCCCCCTTCCACAAGTCCATCTCTCTCTTGCCCTCTCTCTCACACACACACACACACACACACACACACACACACACACAGTGTTCAAACACTCAGTTACAGATCATGTAGACACACTTCAGAGTGATAGGACCACTACAAGCCCTCATACACTTTATTATGCAATAAGCAGGGAATTAATGACATGACACCTAATAGAACAAACTACACGCCTCGTCTGAACGTGATGCTAGCCGGGTTTTTTTCCAGGTTTAAATTGCACTACTGGGAACTTATATAGTCGTTTGCCACACACAGAAAATCCTGAGCATTAACTGCATTTAACAGGTAATCATTTTCAACTCTTCTGGAAAAACACCGCAAACAAAAATTCACTTAACTTACCTTAATTAATCACTTTTACTGCATTGCTGCAACCTTTTCGTTGGGTTTATTTTACTTTAATATTAAAAGCTACACAAGAGTTCTACAGAAAGAAGTTGGTCCAAGTTTGACAAATGAGTAACTCAGTTTGGGCCATTAAACACTTCTACACACTTCTAATGCTCTTACTGAATGTATACATTCTGCTTTCATATTATCCCTACTCCAATGCTGTGGACTCATCCGTGCTTAATTGGTTATCTTGTCTTGTCCCAGCCTCTTTCACTGTCCCTTTGGTTCCACCGTGTTAGGAAAGTGAAGCTGTTTTGTGCTCAACTTTGATTCACATCACGCTTTTGACATGATTGGCCATGCTAACAGAGTAAAGTAAGAGAACAGTGGATGTGAAATAAACCTTGAAACGAGATTAATACGAGGTACCCCAACACTTAAGTGTCTGAATTATTTCAGAGTACTGACTTCCCTACACTACAGGTCAAAAAGCAAAATTAAATGACATTAATACTACTGCTGTGTCCTCTACCAGTCTTACTTTTCACCACACCTGCATTCGTACTTGAGCACTATGCCATCTCTTAAGTTGTTATTCCTTTGATATGCATTTAAAAGCTAATTTTTGTCATCTGGGCCAAGCATGATGCATACAACTCACATCCACCACCCAATCCAACAATTTTGCACAGTCCAAAGCACATTTTCTCACCTCTGCTTCAGACCCAGCACACTTGTGTAATGAGTCAAGTTTCTTTTAAAAGAGATGTATATCTACCAGTAGTCTACTTTAATCACCCATCTCTTTGTTTGTACCATCTTGACCTTTCCATGTATTACTGTGCTAACATTTGTTGCTATTAACATCAACATAATGTTAGAATATTTCTTTGCCTTTAATTGATGTAGGGGATAATGTCAAGGATATGCACTACAGGTATTGACGAATGACTTCTATCGTCCACCCAATCAGAGTGCGCCTGGCTTCATGGCCATAATATAACAAATAAAAACCTTAAGTGACTTTAATTTCCTTTCATTTTCCTTTTTCTTTGATACAGACATTTCATTCTGCCACAGAGAACAGTCTCGTTACAAGAAGACAGCTGAACACTTCCAAAAGAACATATGCCGACGCTCACATGCATGAATGAACGCATGCACACACGCGCACAGTTTCAAATCACACAATGCACATATGCAACTCGACTGAAACCTTCACCAATCAACTAAAACCATTATGTCCTTAGGTGTGCGTACAACACGAATGCCTGTGTGTATGTGTGCATCAGTGGTGCATGCTGCTTGCAGCCCTTAGTGCTGTCAGTCACTATTAAGGGTGTGTGGTCTGCGTGTCACACACACGGCCAATCCAGCTATTGTTCTGCGGAGCACAGAGAAAAGCAGAGCTGACAGACTGCCACTTCTGTGATACTTTAACACACACAGACACACACATACACACTCAGACACTGAGAGAGGCACACACAGAGGAAGGAGAGAAAGCAAGCCCTGTCACTGTACCTACTGTAGACAAGCAGACATCTACTGTATGCACACACACACACACACACACAACACACACACACACAAACACACACACACACACACACACTGCTGTTAATAGTAGTGAGAGTACATTAAGATGTAGTGATGAAATAAAGCTCATTTTTGACTTGAAACAGCTGGAAACAGCCATTCACAACATCCATTTGGTAGCTCTTTTAAAAGCAATATTCCTAAGCAGTTTGTCTTCAGCTAGTTGGTGTGGAAGTAGATCTAATGTTAAGTTTTCTTTTTTATTCTCTGTACTTTTAGTATTCTCTGTCCATGAACATATATAGAAAAGTCAAGCCCGAGACTGCATTACTACATAAAAAAAAGAGAAGTAGTTCAAGGTCATTGAAGTCCTCTTACCTTATGCAGGATCAAAAATGAACTTTCAGTCCCTAGAACTGTTACAAATGTAAAAACTGGACATATGCAACTATATATTTTTTTCAATCTTATTGCTGAAATGTTTCCAGCAAGAGTTCTAAAGAACAGGTAACAAGGTAACATGTTAATGGGAAAGAGTGTCATTACCAGTTGGGACAGAGAGGTTTGGCGCCATTTGCCATCTGCGAGTCTGTCTGCCTGTGTGTGTGTGTGTGCATTTGTGTTATAAAAGCAAAATGTGGTCCGGGGAACACCTACTGCAGCAGGAAGTACCACAAAGGCAGTACTGAGTATTGTGTTTATTTGCCTGTCTGTCTGTGAACAGATTTTGTCAACAGATTTTACAGGTGCGTAGTTCAGATTAAAATAAAGGCTGACTTCAGGGATGGTTGCAGTTTGACCTATGACATCAGAGTAAAGACAGCTGGAAATAAGGGGACAAGAGCTTCTTACCTCATCTGTATAATATTTACTCAGTTCAGTATCATTTCACGTTCTTTATTTCCTGTTATTGGGATACTTCACTAAATTGTATCCTTACACTTTGGCAATTTGTTTTTATAAGCTGACATGCCAATAAAATACTTCTAAATTGATCTGAATACAACAAAAAAAAAATTGGTGGGGACGTGGAGCACACACAGGAAGACCCACTAAATTCGGGTGAGGATCCAGATAAATAAAACTGAGGCAGGGGGTTGCGAATGACCTTTGAATGTACCCTTCAATGTTTTCTAAAACATTATGCTTAAGCTCTTTCTTGTGAATTATGTTCTCATTACTAACTCTAGATTTCTATTGTTGGACTACTACTAATATTCAGTATTGGTTCAGTCCCGCACTTCAATTTATGTCTGAAACAAGCTCGATTCTTCCATCCTTGAAGGCAGCTTCTGTTTGATTGGCTGTCCATCAGAAACAGCAAGTTTGAAAAGCAGGTGGGCTTCTGTGGTTACAGCTAAATCCCCAAAAATAAGATGCCCATATTAGGGTCATCCGCAATTTCTTTGGTTCTGGCTTTGACTTCTTCTCCTCCCATATCTGCACTAACATGGCGTTATTATCTGTGGCGGCACCTATTGCAGCGGCTACCTGCGAGTAAAAGGAGCGATACACTTGTTGCACATTGGTTTGTAGCTGATGATTAGCCACAGGCAGATGTTTTAGGGAGCGGTTACATAGTAGTCCTCTAATGCATTTATCACCCTGTCATGTGTCTATCAATGATATCTTCCACACTCATTTATAGTCTCTTCAATTGCTGACATCGAGGACAAGAAAGAAAGAAACTTCTAGTTATTTCACCCATTTTGGAAACATCAGTAAATGTTCCTGGCTCCCTACGGTCACCACATTACTGTGAATCGCCTCTCTTTAAGATTTTAGCTCATCCTACTCTCACACATTATTATTTCATTTATTTTATAAATACACTGCTACTTCTGGGTTTTCTGTAAATTAATGCGAACAAATGCAAACATAAAATGAATCCATCAGTATTTAGTTTACTTTATGTATATATAGTATGCCAGTAAATGTTATGAGATGGTTTTATCCAAACACAAAGCTACTTAGAGGGGAGAAAATGTCATGCGGAAATTAATGTTTTATACAAAAAGTTTGAGCCAGCAACTCAACACAGATGTCAGATATTAGCTTCTTTGGATTATCAACAACACTGGGTATAATAGGCAAGATTTCAGCAATGGCAGTGGTGTTATATAAACTACAGCATTTTATAGCATCTGAACCAATACAAAGCTGACCTTAATTGACCCATCAAAAAATTAACAGATACCGCCAATGGACGGTAATATCTTTACAAGCTGTAGATGACAGAAACACCGTGACTTTATAATTAGATAACCTTTTAACAGCAACAGGTTGCTTTGACTATTATGGGAAATCGGCCTGCACTGAGATGACCCCATGCCAATTTTAATTGTAGGATAAAATCTCTGTTTCTACAGCAAAAGTACTGATGAATTACATAACACTGTAATTCATGCAATTACATTTATTTTTACCTATGCAGAGACAAAGTACATATCTATGCCTTTGGCTTCCTGCAAGACAGCAATATGAACATTTCAACGTCAACAACAATCATGGCTTTAGTTTTCTATTTACCTAATTTAATTCATGGTCAAATAGAGAGAATACACTGGAAGGACTAAATCTAATCACATTCCCAACTAAATTGAGCCTCGATTGAAAACGGCATCTCTCCTTGACCCCGTGAACAGCTGCAAAACCAATGATAACCTCATTTGTGCATTACAGAAACTTAATTTCTCCATTATGCGTCTGAGTCGCCAGCAATTGGTCAACATAACGGAGCAGCGCTGACCTGGGCACACTCTTTAGCCTGCTCTCTGTCCGTGCTGGAGAACACTGGGAGAATAAGGATAAGACTCATATTTGTTGTGTTTTCAATACATGTTTATGAGAATAACACTCACACAATAGCCATGGCCAACAGCAGCTATGAGAGTTCACTTGCCATGAACTTAGTTGAGATTAATTTTTGACTTGACAATGTATTATATAGTCGATAAGATGTTGCAGGGACAATGCAAATGCACAGCAATCAGCCAACCGGAGCGTCATGTATAAAAAGCCTTCTGTGGAATTTGCACAGAAAGCATTTGTGAAAAAATAAACTTTTCTTCTTTTTACTTCAGTGACAACCACAAAATCAACTTTGTTTTTCTCTCTCCTGAAGTGTTATTTAGGTTGTTTTACTGGAAGTTTCCCCAGTTGTGCAGGTAGAAGTGTAGAAATATCTCTCTTCCCTTGGATATAAAGGAAGCAGCTGGCATTCCACTAATCTAAAAATCCACAAAATTTGTTCGGAGCAGTTTCATCGACATCCGTCTCAAAGAAGCATACAGCTAGCTAACATTACAGCTGACTCAAGTGGAACATCCTTACTGTTTACACTGTGTCTCCAGTATGAGCCTTCCATCATAGATAGATGCAGACTGAGTACCTTACAGGTATATAACCAACCGATACAAGCGGAAGCCTCTCCAATCAGTCTCACCTCTGTCTTGGACTGCAGCTGGAGAGCAGGAATTAGGGGCACATGAACCGTCAGTTTCTCGGCAGAGTTTCCGTACAGCTCAGAACTGATGTCCCAGGCGTTACCACCTGCAGGCCATGATAATGGAGCTGGATTATTCAAGGATTTCACAGGCTAAGACAAAAGCGGCCTGTCCAGCAGGGCAGTCACAATTCATCAAATATACATCACCAATGTGCTTCAGCGGCCTGCCCAAGTAAAGTCTATGTGCAGGAAAGCCTACATGTCTAGAGCCAATATCACCAAAACTGTGCATCTCACACCAAAACAACCTAGAAGGCTCTGTCCTCTAACACAGAGTGCTCTAGGAACAACCAGTCTCCCAATAACAAAGTACTGCCTGCAGTTCGTGTGTTGCAGAAGAATTCAATTAAACAAAAGGACCAGAACTTATTGTTTTGGCTGATTTAAAAAACAGGATTCTGAAGTCATTCCTAAGTTTCAAATGTTTGAGAAAAGTAGAAAGTGTCACAGAGCTGCTCTTCGAGGACAAAGCGCACACAGAACCAAACACACCATCACAGAGACAGGAAAAAAAATACCCAGGCAATACAGCAAACATCCACTGTGCTGCAGATACACACACGTATCACACACTCATTCACTACCAAAGGGGAAAAAACACAGAGAGGCTAACATGTACAAACAACACACACACACACACAGTCCATTACAATGAAACCGTTGATGGGAGGCCCCCGTGTCGGGACCCTAACAGCTGTAGTGCATTAAGGGCCGACTATGTGCAAGGGCAGGGAGAGACCGGCAGCAAACAATCCCAAAGCCCGAAGATACACACACACAGTCGCACACATCACCCCCACATTTTCACAAACATTCATGCGCCATATTATGCAAATGCAGAGACACACACATCAGACACAATGTGGCAAATCAGTAGTTATGGACCTAAGAGGGCTTTTCGTGAAAGAGCAAGATCGCGTCTCGAAAATGACAGTTTGCATTTAAATCGGAGAGAAATGAGCATGCTAAAGATTGTTGAATATTCCTGTGCTTTGTTGCTGTGAATCAAAGTTCTGGGGAAGAGCTGTCCAAAATTTTGCATTTACCTTTTCTTTTTTTCCTGTTGCAGCCATTCTTCATAAGACAGAAACGGTCAATAATTTGCTTTCAAAATGACTGCTTTATAGTGATTAATGATTATTGGGTCTAGGATCCTAAAAATAAGTTCAGTAGGCAGCTGTACACAATTTCAATGATAAACAAGAGTGCATCAGACTGTGTGTAGTTACACTTCAATCATTAACGTGATCCTGTTTGATAACATAACTATACCACAGTTTCTGTGGCCAAATATTGTGGAGAGAGATAGTCGAAACAACAGCTGACAAAATTATTTCAGCTCAAGTTCTGTTTACTCGTTTATCTTGGGGCCACTGACTGTACCACACTGTCTTAATAAGCAGGTGCAGTATGCTCAGTTGCCAGAGCACCTCCAGGACTTCTTATGTTGACAAAGAAAAAAAAAAGGTTGAGTTGGAAAGAACAGCCAACAAGTCTTCTAAATTAAAACAACCATTTAGTTGCATTAAAGGACAACACAAGCATTCTATTCTTGCTCCCCCATCTGCAAGTCAAAATCATTGGAGGCCAAACTGCAAAGCTGTGTAAACACAAAAACTGTTTCTGCTTCTCTTATGCTTCTTCTTTCTTATCGTCTTCTGCCGTTCCAATCTATAGCAACTCCTAGAAACATAAAATTAAAAGTTTTCAAATTTGGCACCAGTTTTTTTAATCAGAGTTGGGAACTTTGGCACCACCAATGCACTTATTATGTTTTTTAACCATAAGCCCAATTTTTATAAGGTGGAACACGAGGAACTGTTTAATGCAATGAATTAAGCAGAGTTTAATGGCATCAATTTTAGTCATATTAGATTTTTGGAAAAACCTTAAAAACCCTAAAACTAGTGATGAGGTGGCCCAACAGGGAGTGAAATCAGCAATGCGTTCGTCTATCAAGCAAGCCTAGGCCTGCATTTTAAGAAGCACACACTATATTAAAGCTTTGTCAACATGTTAACCCATTTGATGCTACCACCATACTGCATTTTATCAAGGGGTTTATGGGTAATCCTCAGACCGCACCTCACAAAATCCCTCATATAGAACTTAAATTTTCAAAAACCATCATAGTTAATCTAATTTTACACTGAAGTAATGTAATATCAGCAATTATATTGACACCAAACTTGGGGAAAAATATCACATTGTGTTTTTCTCTATAATAATTCCACCAGACTTTTATATGCTTTTATAACCCCAGTTGCTGCAGGGGGAGCTTTGTCACTTGAAGGTGACCAGATGTCTTGAGGAAGCTGCTGAAAGAACAGATTATGTACTTCTTATGAAATCATCTCACCTCATGTTCCACTTCTGAACACTTACAGACTCTTTTTTTCAAGGTCAAGAAGGAACTGCTAGCCTTAATGCTGAACCTTTGGCATTTGTCCATCTTACGTAGCAGCTTGAGTTATCCAGACGTTGAGGTTTTGAAATTGCGTTAAATGAAGCAAAGCTAATTATTTCAAGTTGAGCTGCCTTACTCACACCTGACGCGCTCTCAACCAATGCCGTGGCAACAACTAGTTCAAGTTTAAAGTGAGAATCAGAATGGAGATGTTCTCTGGGTGAAAATACTTGCCTGATGTCAGAGAAGAATGGCCAGAGAACTTCAAGCTGACAACATGCCAACATTTACTTAAATAAACCCCTTATTACAACCAAGATCTGCAGAAGAGCATCTCAAATGCAAAACGCATTGAACCTTGAAGTAGATGGGCTACAGCAGCAGAAGACCACACCGGGTGACACTTCTGCCAGCTAAGAACAGGAAGCAAAGGATACAATTTGGGTTCACCTAAATTGAACACTGGAAAAACATTGCCTGGTCTGATAAGCCTCAATTTCTGCTGTGGTGTAAACATGAAAGCATGCCTTGTGTAAACAGTGGTTGTGGTGTAATGGTTTGGGGGATATTATCTTGGCACACTTTGGACCTCTTCGTACCAACTGAGCATTGTTTGAATACAACAGCCTACCTCGGTATATTGCCATTCTTCAAGACCATCTTCTGATGGCTGCTTCCAGTTGAATAATTCCGGCATGCCACAAAGCTCAAATCATCTCACACTAGTTTCTTCTTGAATAAGACAGGGAGTTCATTGCAATCAAATGGCTTCCAGAGTTACCGAATCTCAGTCCAATACAACACCATTGGGATGTAGTGAAACAGAGCATTAATATAATGGATGTGCAACAAGTTTGCAGCAACTGTGTGATGCCATATGGACCAAAAACTCAGAGGAAACCTTTTTCAATCTATTTGCAAAACGCATCGAACAACAAGTCCAGTACTACTGAACATATCTGTCGAACCTGCTAGGGATGCATCTATGGAGGGATATTTAATTACTAAACATTTCCTGCTGATAAGGGATCAGTACAAACTGTTACAATGTTATCTACCAGTAGAATAACAAATGACTAAAACATAGCTCATATCGTTCACCTTACGGGGCGATCGTGGCTCAAGAGTTGGGCGTTCGCCTTGTAATCGGAAGGTTGCCGGTTCGAGCCCCGGCTTGGACAGTCTCGGTCGTTGTGTCCTTGGGCAAGACACTTCACCCGTCGCCTACTGGTGGTGGTCAGAGGGCCCGGTGGCGCCAGTGTCCGGCAGCCTCGCCTCTGTCAGTGCGCCCCAGGGCGGCTGTGGCTACAATGTAGCTTGCCATCACCAGTGTGTGAATGGGTGGATGACTGGATATGTAACGCGCTTTGGGGTCCTTAGGGACTAGTAAAGCGCTATATAAATAAAGGCCATTTTACATTTATAACACTAGCACTAGAACTAACGTATCAGTGACACAAAGACACAGCAGAAAGAAGAAGAAAAAACAGATCCAAAAATACCTGCAAAGTCTTATTGTTTCTCTGAAGGTCTACACAATTGACATTGTTGCATCAGATATTACGTTCTAGGTTACATCGCAGGACAGTCTTACACAAATATCAGATAACATTTCAGAACTGCGCATGAAGGCTCTCTCTCCACCTGTCTCTCAAAACTCTTCTCAGTCTCAGGGTGAGCTCATATATCAATACCTATGGCATCTTTTCTTCTCTCCCTCTCTCTCCTCTTTCTAGGGAGAGGAGGACAGAGGAGAGGCCAGTGTGGAGAGGCGCAAAACCGTGTGAAGTGGCTTTATCGTCGGGAGACACGTGCAGGCAGAAGACTCCGTCTGAAGGCTGAGTGGCAGGCGGCAGAAGCCATTAAGATAGAGCCGCTATCTCTTGCTGCCAGGGTCCTCTTAATACAGGCAGGGACTCGGGCCTCTGTCATCCACACATGCGCACACACACACACACACACAGAAGCACACCTTCACTCCTGATGTACTTTAACTGAAACACAGCGAACATGGATGTAGACATGTGCGTGTTCATTTACACTTACAAGCAATTCCTTATCTGTGTGTCTATTTTACCATCCTGAACCCATCAATCGTCACATAGGGAGGAAAACTGAAGAGATAAATGGGCAGGTAGACGGGTGGAGACCAGAACACAGACAAACAAATTACTGTCTCTGCCTCTTTTACGACCAAAGTATAGTGGTGTCAGTAATGTGAGGTAAAGTGCACGCCACATTTACTGTTTTGAGACATCCATGTGTAACTCATAAGATGCCTCACCCTTACCGAACTTGTTTGCATCCACAATTTCTCTCCTTCTCCCGTAGAAGTGGAGGCACTAGTGGAATGGACTCTAGGAGGTTGCAGACTTGTCCTGAAAACTTTTAACTGCTTTACAATTAAATACTAAACTGCCAACATTACTGCATGAAATAAATATTTTGGTTTGGTTGTTGTCAGAGCTGTAGAGTAAATACAGAAACCTGGAGATTCTTGTTCTCCTACAAAAACTCTTCACACACCTTGGATCTGGCTGAACCAACATGACAGAGAACAGTCATGGTAAAAGTAAAGTAAATTCTAAGATTTTCGGATGTAATAAAAATGATCTGGTCCTTATGCACTTGATTGATTGATCCTCACCAAGTGTGAGCACCTCTATAAAAACAGAGGTTTTGGCAGTTGGGCAGTAGAAAACGACTAAACAAGTATGGCTTGTTGAGAAATCACCTTCCTGTTTAAAACGCATGCCTCCATGCCTTAGGTCTGCTAAGGATCTGAAAATGCTAGAAGACTCTGAACAATATCCTTTAGATTTGGGCCATAATGCACAGCACCGTGTGCATACACATGCATATCAGCACAAAAACCCATCATATGTCAAACACAGTGGTGGAGGGGTCATGACTGTGGCTTGTTTTGCAACTATAGGGGCTACAGGAGCCGGGTACCTTGCAGTTGTGCAGTTATCCGTCAACTCGTCTGTGTACCAAAGTATTCTGGAGTCAAACGTGAGACCATCTGTCCATGAGATAAAGCTTGCCTAAAACTGGATCATGCAACAGGACAATGATATATATATATAACTAGGGATGGGTACCGGTATCGGTTCTGACAAACTGTAGTAACCAGACCGAAAAACAGCGCACATTTCGGTGCTCTTTTTTCCTGAGCTGTGATACACTTTAGATTCTAGCCAATCATTTTACGTTTCTGAGGATAGTAGGTGGGCCCAGGTACGTACGTTCTTTTAGAGCAGACCTACAGATTAAAAATGCCCAAGGCGAAGCGGTCAAAAGTCTGGCTGTACTTCACAACAAAATATGCAAACTCAGCAGCCTGCAACAAGTGCTTTAAGATGATACTGTGATACTGTGCAAAGAAGGTAACACCTCAAATCCGATGAAACACCTGGCGACGCATAGCGTTTTTTTTTTTAAAAGCTGAGAAATGCGCCGTATTTGATAGCTTGCTGCGAGACCTCACATCAAGCACATCTACTGTGGGTGGGTTGCCTGTTATCGGACCCGGAGTTAGCAACATCCCCCAAAAACCCGAAGAGTAGTCCTGGCCCCTAGCCCTGCCAGTGTAGCAGAAATGATGACGGATGATGATGCAGCAGCAGCCGTTCTTCTCTGCGTGAGTAGCTTAATGTTGTTCGTGTGTAATTTACGTTGAGTAGGCTAACCACATTATTACATTAATGCATGTAAGGTGAACTAGCAAACACCATCATAGCTACATGCGGCTGTCTTCTTGTTTGATGGCAGATACTCCCTTCACCCTGGCCAAAAAGCCTAAAATGACCAAAGAAAAAGTGGAAAACAGTTAAACATGAGAGGTTTTTGGACAAAGTTTGTGTTTTTTCCATTGTTTAAGCACTGCTTCCAGCCAAGAGTGATACCATATATGCCCCATAGCTGCAGAAAAGGCTAACATTGTTATCTTTTTACAAAAAAACAACTGAACATGAGAGGTTTTTGGACCAATTTTGTGTTCTCCATTCTTTAAGCACCGGTTTGAGCACCGTTTAAGCACCGGCACTGTTTCAAAAGTACCGGTTTGACACCGGTATCGGCTAAAACCTAAACGATACCCATCCCTGTATATAACAATTTTTATTTTTTAAATATCAAAACTTAGAATTTCAATTTCAAATCACGTTTTCTAATGCACTAAATTGACCTAATTTTAAAATCTTGTAAGGATCACTTTTGATGTCCATCTCAAAACGACAGAGGATGTACAGTAATGTACATTAATTTTTTTTATTTTTGTTTTTATCATGGCTGTATAATGAGGAGACATGGCACTGAAAAAAAATCTGAAAAGAAATCTATGGAAAGAGTTTATTTTTAACATGACTTTATCTGCACTGGAAAGGTTTTACTCCCTCTGAAAAATAATGTGGGCCATGAAGTCCAAGCCTCAAACCTACAGTACTTATAGTAATCTTTGGGATCTTTATAGAGAGCCTATTTTTGTAGCACTCTAAGTGTTTTACTCCACTTACACATCTATTAAAAATAATAGATACGAGCATAAGTAAAGGTGATATAAGTAGGGATCACTCATATGTATCTGATGAGATCAAGTGAAATCTGATCGAACAACTACAACATCTGGCTATTTCCTGCCCTCCACATGTAAACAGAGGATAACAAAAAGCTAATGAAAGTCACATTGATGAAATTTATACAAAGTATTCAAGGTAAATGTAAATAGGTGGTTTAACTTTAGAGAGAGCCAGCCTAGCTGTCAAACTATGTTGATGACTTTTTGCCTCTTAGTCCAAAAATCAGTCCCCTCTATAAGGTAACACCAAAACATGAAACAAAGCAGGAAACAAAATGATCTCAGAGGTTTTCCACACTTTTCTGCAGAACATCTCATCTTTTTTTAAAGTTGCAGCATTCTTCCTGTGTGCCATCTGGGTATTCCTACGCTCCTGCATGAATGTATCATAGAGATGTCTGTAGACACAGACCTGTTTACACACTGGTGCATCGTGCTCATCCGTGACGGCCGAAGCGACACCACAGCACACGGCAGCAGCGATGACTTCACTTTTGGTGTTCTGCAGTGAGTAAGAACAGCAGCGAGTATAAGCTGCCTGTTCGATTGTGCTTGTAGTGCCAACTTTCATGCTATAAGTGTCCTAAATAATAGAGTTTATTGTTTATTCTTTATATCAAGAAAGTGATTTTTGGCAAATTTTGACTTGTGAAACTACTAAATTCACCTGTAAACACACAAGCTTGAGTATATTGCAAAAGTGTTTTTTAAGGAGCACAGAAAATGAAAAAGCCGGGATGTCATGGATCTACATCAGCATCGATGTACAGCAGGACATTTTTTATCATTTAATTTCTAATTATTTTTGATTCCATCTTATTTGAATGAAACCACAGGGTCATGCCTTGCATCATCCATTCATTTGACTCCGAGACAGTCTTAATCACACATTTTCTCTGCTTTGGCACAAGGTTACCGGACAGAGAATGCACATGCAGTGTTCAAGCCAGAACCCTTTTGCTGCCGTGCCCCTACGGTGAGCACGCCGCTCTAACCACTAAGGTAAACGCTGCACTGTAAACAAAGCTGTTTTCTTCGCCGACAATGGCAGCGTGGAAAATTAATTAACGATCTGTACTCTTTGTGAAAATCTTAACTCATTCCTAATTAGCTCCTCTCCTTGAAAACATCAAGTCAGTTAATTATGTCTGAGGGAAAATGGTCTGTTTCTGGTGTCACTTATTTATTAGTAAGCTTCAGTGCTGCGAGAGAGGAAGCGGCTGGAGCAGACAAAGTAAGACGAGAATGAAAGGGAGTCTGTGTCACGGCAGGGTTAATGAAACACTAGCCTGGGAAGATAAATAAAAAGTGAATGATTTACAAAAAAAATGTACAGAAGCACACAAATACACACATGCAAACACAAAGCGTGTTTTTACTTAAGGACACAAACTCACACGCTGTAATTGTCCTGCCACTTGATTACAACACAGACACTGGAGACATTTCCTTGAATTCTTTCTTCTCAACTAAGAGCCAACTTTGGACAAGCATAATTCTGCATCCATTCTTTTCTATGCATTTCCTCTAAAGGTCAAAAGTCACACTTTTCATATTATGATAACCTTGAGCATCGCATTGTATTTGCACAGGCACACAGTTAAGTGACTCACACATAGAATCATACCTTATAAGTAATAAAGTTAAAAATTATATGCCAAATTCCTGCAGAATTATGACACCTTATACCCCCAGAAGTCAAAGTTTTAGTAATCAGCATTCCTGTTTAGAGTCTTATCTAATTATGTTAAAGAAATTTGGTTAATTGTCTACACATAAGTTTTAAAGTTGTGTATTACAATGTCTAACAGAGTCTCATATATGCTGTTTTTTAAGAAAAAAAAAATTCTTTGCAAGGAGAAGTACTGGCGTTCAAAAAATTAACCCTTTTCCCATCAGCTTATAGAATCTGAACACTAACACATGAACTTTATTGTTACAATAGTGCCATTCAGGAAACTCCAGGGTTAAATTCTTGTCAAGACGTTTTAAGAATGAACAAGAATTGAATTTGTGTCTTAAGTTTTGTGGCAACAAGATAAATATCACTGGAGTGAGAGCTTTGGATTTGAAAATCTGTCGATAAGGATAATGTAATAAGATCCAAAGCACCAGAAGACGTACTCTGTACTAAAAAAGCAAAAGTCAAAAACTACTGAAATCTGGCCAACGTGCCCGTCAGGGTATTCTCGTTGTAAAGCATTGAACTGCACCCACCACCCTCGAATACTGTTTGATCTTTAGGTCATAGTCGGAAAACAAGCTCTCACTGTCAGTGACGATTCTCAACATGACGGTCAATTGGGCACGGAGGTAAATTTTTGCTGTGTTAACATGGAGAATGTGCACGTGCAGGTGGTCTGAATGGGAGTTTAAGGCTTGAGACAACTCTGATTAGGTTAGCGGATGACATCCCTGAGACGAAGCAGGAGAAAACAGCAACTCTCTGCCCAAAGTATTTTCAAATCTGACAGATGTGACAGGTCAAACTAGAGGCTGATTTCTAGTCTCATCATAAAACACAGTAAAATACTTTTAAATATTAAAAAAAACAGCATAAATCTAACACTTTTAGACTCTAAGCTTTGTTTGTATCCCCAGGAGCTGACTTTACCTCTTCATCCCTTTCTCCCGCCTCTTCCATCACAATCTCTCCCCTCAGTTGTTATCTCTTTCTCTCTCTCGTTCTTCTTCATTCTTCCCCCCCTACTTTTTCCCCCTGCTCAAAGCTGTCAGGATGTTGCCTCCTTGGGTATGAGGCTGAATGGGGGGATTTGGCACCGTTTCCCTCTCCTTGCTCGCTTCAGCCGTTTTTAAGAGCACATGTTTATGCACCAAATCTCTGCACTTTGTGTTTCTCCACGTCAAGGCACAAGCTCAGCCCCAGATTGATGCGGCCTGGCAGCCCCCTGTGTACTTGCTCTAAGCGAAGAAGGGGGACGACAGAGAGAACAGAAGAAAAGAGAGAGAAATCTAGAGTGAAGAGGAAATGATTTTCTGATTTTCTACACAGGCTTTGTGGTCCTGGAAGGCTGTTTAAATGTGTGTTTTTAAGTCCATTGGTGAGAACAAGAAGAGAAGAGACTGTGCTATCCACTGCCTGAGGGCTATGCTGAGCCTATATATATATTTAAGCCCCCCCAATGTTCCTTGCTTAACAATAACGCCTACTAGTTTTAATTTAATTCTGTCATTTTTCTTACTAAATAATCCACTTCCAATTTCTGTGTCACAGCTGGAGAAATAAATCTAATCTTATCGCATAGCAGACTGAGTGTGAGGTTTGACAGAGTTTTCTTTTTCATCACCACTACTATGTGTGAAAAAGAACAATAAGAGACAGAAGTGTTTGAGAGTGCGTGCCGTCTGCAGAGGGACAGGTGGGCTAAGAGGACAAGCGCAAGAGCTCTGACAATATGCCAAAGTAAGACACGGGCACGGAGAGCTAAGACGACGACAGACAGATAACAGTCGCTCAGAAATCTGAGAAAAAGAGCAGCACTACTTGATCTTTCCTAGCCAGTTGGCCCATGGGCACACCAGTTGTGGTGAGCTTCCTAAACATCGTGCGGCCCAGCGGCCTCCGTAAACCAGCATGCAGTTCACACCCACACACCATCATTACCAGAGAACAGCTTTTCATACAAACTATTTACATCAGATTTTAATAATGACCAGATCTATGGCCAGTGCAGATGTGTAGTTAATCCTAAGGTGTTGAAACATTACTACAGACATGCAGAAGAAGCACAGCTACTTTGACACTTGGGTCAAAGGAAAAGATGATAAATAGCTGCTTTCTAGTTGTAGTCTGGCTTTTTATGGAGAAACCCAAAGCAGGATATGTAAAGTTACACAAACTGGTGAAGCGACTAACTGATTAGAAACTTTTGGTACTTATACCCTCCATCACCATCACTATGGAGATTCGAGTCACACAGCCTAAATCAACTTTATTTGTAAAACTTTGCTTTAATCCCATTATATATGGCACCTTCAAAAACTGTGTTTACAAAGTGCTTTGACAGCCCAGCAAAATCCTGAAGATATAAAGAAATTTAACCTCCTAGGGCCTGGCGTCCACATATGTGGACATCACATTTTGGGTTATTTAGACTAAAATACTCAATTTTGCTCTACATGGGCCTGATATCCACTTACGAGTGCATTATACTGCTACTGTTCTATCAAAATTTTAAACGAATATCCTCATATGTGGCTCTTATTTTTCTTAAAAACAAAAATAAGGTTGAAAAAAAATCTGGTAATTCTTTGTTTTTACATTCATTGGGCCCCAATATGCCCAAATATCAAAGAGAAATTAAAAATGCATGTCGTGGAAGAGTTCGGGTCTTAGGAGGTTAAAACTGCAAGAAAAAAACTCTCAGCAAAAAAAAAAAAAAAAAGAAAAGAAAGAAAGATTCAAATAAGGTGAAATTAGAAACATAAAAAGGGCAAAGACACAAGATTTCAAATGCACCAAAACAAAAAGATTAGATGTGAAGACATCATTAAATTTTAGTTGTGGATTTCTAAGAGTTAAAAATACTGCAGTGCTGTCTCCCTGGAAGCTGTTCTACAATTTCCTGAGAAATCAGTGTAACACTACTTTTGACAGCTCAGAAAATTGGAGAACCTGGAAAGTAGAGGCAAACTTTAATTTTGAAAAACAAGAAAAAAAGCTAAATGTGGAAAAATTGATAGAGTATCAAGACAGGCATTTGGGCCCAGAAACAGCAGCATGGAAACTTCTCAACAACAGTAGCTAACATTAGCCAACATTGATCAGCTAGCTAACATGTGAGCTGCGTTGGAAAATTACTCAGTGTACCTTTTCCCTGCAGTAATGGTGAGCACTAGCACGGCCGTTGGACTTACCTATATGGGCAACAATAAACAGTACAATTACAACATGAATGCATGATCGTTAAAATTAAAAATGCATCATAGCTACTTGCTTCTCTCGTCTCGGTAACGGGTAAGCATAAGAGCTTAGTTTCTATTCTTAGCAATAATGTGTGCTACCTTTAACCCATATCATCGATTTCCTTTACACATATTTTATTGCTCACTTTAACTCATCCTGGAAAGTATGGAAGCTGAAGCTTAAATGGTAAAAATAAAGGGTCTTACGTTTGTTTCATCCAAATAATACTGCAAGCTATACATGGGATATTATAGGCTATTATTACCATGCGCTCACATATCACTTCATGTAATCTCAACATGCAGTGTGCCATGCCGTTTTTATTTTCCAATGTCTGCCGTGGCAACCCCAACACCTTTTACTACAACCTCCCACCCCCACCCTCAAGTCCTTCTTTTCAAACTGTGGGAACACACTGGCACACAGATGGTTAAGCCCATCCTTGTGATGAGTGGGAAGGGTGTGTGTGGTGGGGGGCTTGCTGCAGATGGCACAGAGGGCATCGCCAATCAGCCTACATACACACACATACGCACCTACACAGGGAAATAAAGGGAGAAGAGGAACAAGGTAAAGACATATGGGGAAGAGTTAGAAAGATAGGGATGCATGTATAGATGAAGGTGGGTGTGTGAGTCCTGTGTCCCCGGGCATGCAGTGTACTGTGTACGTGCGATGGCTGCCGTTAATGTAGCGTGGCACACAAAGCCCTGGCATCTCGCTGGCACCTCTGCCCACGCCGTGCCACACTGAGAGGCACGGCGAGGCCTGCCAGAGGGGCTGGCAAGGCCGTGTATGTCTCTGACTTTGTGTACGCATATGCATGTGTTCATTTGCTTGGTGACTGGTTCGGTGTACCTTCTATCTAAATACGTGTAACAAAGCACAATATGTATATACCATGCTGCTTTTGAAGGTGTGTGTCTAAGTATGCATATATTGTGACCCAGCCAAATACCACACACACACACGCACACACACATACACCGGTACCCCTCTCATTAGGAAGACCCTACCCTGTGTCTCTAATGGCTAAGCCTTTGATATGCAATGACGACTAATTCCCTCCTGTGTTCCACTCTCCGCAGACAGCGCAGTCATTAGACCACGGACATGGACACACACATACACACACAGTTGTGTTTGAGTGGGAATCTAATCATTTAACCCGTCCAGAGGTTCTGATTCTCATCTGTCTTTACCTTATCTTCTGAATTGTCTACCGGGGGACTCACTCCCCTCACTTGTAATGTAAATAGAACAATATTTACATAAAAACATTTGAATTTATCATTAAAAACAGCTCTTCTTGATGTGGAATGCGTCTTTCCGCTCTTTAAGGCAATAAGGTGAAGCCTAATTTGCTCGTTGGACTGTTTGTCTTGTATGCATAAGTTATTCTGCCATCAATCTCACACTGTAATGAGGAGGAAAAATCCGAACATTTAAATGTGCCTACTTTCTAAAATAGAGTATGCATTCTACACTGCAGTGCAAACAGCTAGCTTTCTTTTTAAACAAAGTTATTTGTAGCATTAAACTCAATTGGCTGGTGTGGAACATCCAAATGAGCTTCACAGCACCTTTAAGGAAAAAAAACAATCATATTTTTAAATGTTTTTGTCAAAGCAATTTCTTAGTTTTTTAAAGATGCTGTAAAAGTAGTGGCCCTCTCTTTTAGCGCATCCTGATCTTAATGATGTAGCTAGCAAACTAATGAACTTTATTTACTTCTCCATTTACTCCCGTCTCTAGATCTTTGGTTTGTGACTGTTTATGTCTCAGTGAAACAAAACTAAAACTAGGACGCCAACCTCCTTGCAACTAGGAAAAGTCATATACTGAATTATTTTGCTTTTAGAGACTGACTGGAAATAGTTCCAGTGACCAACTCCCACAGGTTGAATGTGCAACATCATTGACAATCGCACATGTCATCTGCAAACAATCATGATCCAACTCAGTCTGGCTGCAACCAGTCTCAGACAAGATTGGTGGAAACTGATGAATAATCACTGCCAAATTCACAAACACAGACACGCCAACACGTTGCAATTTATCTGAGTCAGTATGCACCAATTCATCTGCTACGTGTCTCTTTTCAATAGGGTGCACTGGTTGGCAGCTGGTTTTATTCTGGTTATATTCCTATACAAATGCAAAAACAAGATTGGCCTGCAGCAACTATGATACTATTTGTGGAGGAATTTCTGGATTTCTCTCTGAAATCTATGAGGTTCTGACTCTGATTTCACAGGTAACTATTGTATTATCACAAATCCCCAACATGACCCCATTCAAACACAAACTGATAGCACACTGACCGTGTTAATGCTGTTCTATCACCCTCTTGGCATCTTGAAGACGGACAGCCGACTGCTAGTGGTGCAAACCTGCTCCCTGACTTTGAGGCAACCATTTCAAAGGAGTTGTTCCTTATAGAGGGTCAACCGCCTGACATCTCTTTATCTTGCACTAGTGAAGACTTGCTACCTCCTCACTAATTTGAGCCTTTTAGCATGCATACACCTGAAGACCACATGTAAGTGCCAGCCTAAAAAGGAAGCAGAGAGTTTTGGTTTAAGTTATAGAAAATAAAGAAAGAGCGGTGAAGTTATGGTCACTGATCTCTTTGTTTGAAATGACAAAGACCTGCAACACAGGTCACATTTGAGTACAGGGTAGTCATGGGGACAAAAACGAAGGTTTTTAGTCATCAGTAGCAAACCTGAGTGTGTGTGCCCATTGTTCTAATAACGCTTCTAATAATCCTTTTCTGCACGTCCCAAATAAAACACGATTTCAAACTAAAATGAGGTCAGGAACATTTCCAAAAGTCTCCATTTTAGGAGTCCTAAAATGCCAGGGCAGTGAGAACACTTGGCAAAAGAAAAGGTCGCGTATCATCTATTGCTTTGGGCCATTATTTATTTCTATCTGCCTGTAAAATGATTTAACACTGTTGCCAATTTTGCTTAACTTTGTATTCATTTAAGCTTTAGATTACCACTAATCTAATCTTATCAATAACACACTCAAGTATTGTACAGGTGATTAAAATAGAAGCAGCAGATGCTAAGACATCATTCAATTTGCTGTTCAGGCTGGATCGAGTGCCAAACACACTGGATCCCACATACCTCTACAAACAAACTAAATGCCCTCCTTTAAAGTTACTAATATATTCACACCACTATTGCTACCTGATGAGCGTTTTCCCCCTCATTTCATAGTCTCTCCACCATCTCTCTCACTCACTCTACAGTGTTTCCTGTTTTTAATATATCTGCAATCCTCACTTAACCATAACCATCACCCTGATCTCTTTGCCCTCTCCGTCTCGTTTCTCTTTTGTTTAATCCTTCCCTAATCCAGCCCTTTTCTCCACTCTTTTCTTTTCCCTTCCCTCCCACCCCTACTCAACCCAGTCCTGTTATCGCTTTATTACCGTGTCCTCAGTTCATTCTGTAGCTATTAACGTGGTGAACAGCTTCACCCTTGCTGATTCCAGCCAGCTAATACAGGTTACACACACTCGAGCTCAGCTGGCTGTGTTGGCACACTACCCTGCTCCTGCCGTCTCTCATCCCGGCATTATAAACCCCACCTAATCAGCCTCAGTGACACATCACGTGTGTCATTGATTTTTAATTAACAATCTGAATTTGAACAATGGATCAGCTTTTAGAGAACTGTTGAATAACTGGTGTACAAACTATACAACATCAGGAAGTTGTGGTACACCTGAGAGGACAGTGTAAGCATTGAGTAGCGACACTGAGTCAGAGAAAGGGCTGCGAGGACAAACTTAGCAGAGGCCAAGGAACGATTTTGATACTGACAACAGGCTTGGAAATGTGACTATTAAAGTCTGTCACTAGCGACGGTTGCCACAGTTACATTTTATCGCTACTGCGTCAGTAGGTGAGGGTAAAAAGCCAAGGCTCTGGTCAACTGTGGAACAGTGCTCTGTGATGGATTGGGCTTGAACCGATTCTCGATGACAAAAGGTGATAACAGGATTTACCAAATGCTGAGGCGGAGCCAGAGCAGGAGAGGAAGTCATTTATTGACATCTGATTGGCCAGCAATTGTGCCAGTCTAAATTTCAATGGTTGTCACTGATTGCACATCTTGTATTCAGAAGCTCAAAAGGGCAAACATGATTTACGTTGTATGATTTCTCCTATCAACCTCAATCTTTAAGTCAGAGAAAATTATCTAAACCACAGACAAAATCCGTTTTGTTTACTCATTTGCTTTAGTTCAGTTCAATTCAATTCAGCGTTTTTAATCTTTCACAATAGACACCAACCCCTCAAGGTGCAAAAACCCTGTAACATTTGATAACACCAGATAACCCCAGCAATCAGTCATCTTCCCTATGAGCACAACTGGCAAAGGAGGGAAGAGAGAACGGCATTTTAACAGGAAGAATGATTCAGCAGAGCTATGTCAGGGAGAAGGAGCCATCTGGGTGAAGGGAACGAGAAGTGAAGAGAATAAAGGACAGCAAAGAGTGACGAGGACAAATCAAATTATGAGAGAGAGTCAATAACATGCAGCAGTGGTATATCAATACATGGGGAGTGAAAAAGAGGTGAGCGCTGTGGGTAGCAGGGGAAGTCCCCAGCCTACTGAAGTATAACTAAGGGACGATTCAGGGTCACATAATCTTAAAAATAAAAGCTGATCCTTTTTAGAATCGCGGGAGCGATGACCCGATCCAAGATGTCAGACAAAGAAGCAAGAACTGGTGGTCAGTAAACAGCTCTTACTTTCCTTTGCAAGCTGCACAGTGCAGACATTTATGTTGAATAATGAATTGAAATATATCAGTTTGCTCCTTGAATTTGGCAATCAGATGATAGTAAAAGCGCAATCTGCTTGGAATGCAAATACTCCTCCAAATGTTGTACGATGTGTTAAAGGCAGTATAGCTTTCTTTTTCATTTTGTTTTTATTTGATCTTTTCCTATAATGAATGAGAAATAACATAACGTATATTTTTCCGGTGTTTAGCAGCAGGCATTGACATAAAGTAGGTATGAGAGAGGCAAAATGACGTTGTGTCACTTACAACAAATACAACAAAATGTTGTATTTAATGGTTAGCTTCAATTTGTCTCCTTAACATTCCGTATCAATGACTTTCATCAGCCCAGTGCAGTGTTATATGTAGGTGATTTTATAGGTTTATAAGCATTAAAGCTCTTTAAGTTAGGCCAAAGTTCTTCCCACCAGACGAGCAAAGGCGTATTCCTACCCTTAAAGATCATTAGAGTCAACACAGGCATAGAGGTTGCAGATTCACCTGTCCTGGTCGACTTTCACTGTCTGCTTTCCCACTGACAAATCATGTAGTCCGCTAAATCAGCCTTATCCATGCTGCTGGAACATCCAGCAGAGACACAGTAGAGACAGAGAGGATAGCTCTCAGTAAGCACTGACACAAAAGCTGGTTAATACTATTGTTCATGACACAGTGGCGTTTGGCACAGAGGCAGCATGTGTTTGTGTGTTCATATATGTACATACAATTCCTTATGTCAACACGTGTGTGTGTGTGTGTGTGCTTGCGTGTACGTGCATGTATCCGCATGTGCGTATCCACAATACCGGGCTGCAGTTAAGTGAGTAAATGCATTAAAAGGGCTGTTGCGGAGCCCTGCTCGCTCATTGCCCGAGATAATGAGGACGTTTTCTGTCTTCAGTTCAATCAGCACTCCCGGCTCTGTGAGACGGGAGAGCCTAGCAGATGCACGGCACGTAGCAGATGTGTGCTATTGGAGTGACATCTGAAAGTAAAACTCTAGAGCCTTTTTACGACATTGTGTGCTGCTGTTTAGATGCCCGCGATTTGCTGGCACCGAGCGATGGTGACAACAGCAACTCAGGGAACAAGCAAAGGCGCAAAAGAAAGAGGAGAGAGAAAAGGAAAAAGGCAAGGAGAAAAAGGGAGGAAATCTTTGGCAAGGGCCTCGTCTTTGAAGTGATTTGGAGAGAGATGACATACAAAATTAGAGAGTAGCATTTCGCCCTCTCCACTTTGACTACACATTAAACGCAACAGGGAGAAATTTTTCCCCACAAAGATAAATGGCGCAGGGGTGCGCCGCGGTCCCTAAACAACAAAGATTACCTTGTCTGCTCGCTTTCAGAATCTGTTAGGATTTCAAGCCGTTTGATTAAAGTTTTGTTGGGTTTGTTTCTGATTCAGGTACATATAACTTTCCAACTATTCAGTTCCAACTTTTCAAAAGCCAACTGGAAAAAAAAAATTACTCTTTTTCTCTTCAATCATCTCTCAGCCAATCAAAAACAGATCCTTGGCCAAAAACACTTAAGAGGAAAAAATATATACAAAGTGTTTGTCGCATACAAAAGGCAAGAAATCTGAAAGAATAAATGGCGAGGATTTATAGAGGGACTTCTTTCATTGTATACTATAGAAAAGGGAGACGGTTTAATTGGACCAATAGTGTCTCTCTGGCTCTGAGTAACATGATAAGTAGCTGCTATGTTCAGATCCTATATGTCTGTTCATCTATATATGGCGGTGTATCAGAGTCATACGGTTTCCTTATTCTTTACTAACAAACAACTGCTATTTACTATTCATTGTGGTATAAATTTCACAAGGGTCAAATCAACAGGACAACTTCAGCCATAATTACTTAGAAACAAGATGCTTAAGTAGGCTGTTTCATACCACACCACGCAACACTTGCCTCTGTTCAGAGTTATTAAAAACAGTGAAAATTGCGTGAAAACAGAATATGTGAATAATGACGGCGGCGTTAATAAAACAAAAGCACGTGGAAGATTTAAATAAGCATCTGGAGTCGAGTAGAAGCAGCCATATACCACGCGTGAGTCACACAGAACGATCCTATTCTTCTGTGAAGAACAACGAGGTGCCCTAATTTATTTGTCAATTAAGCAAAAAGAAAACTTTTCAAAGCTCTGCAAAACTATTTTACCCCCGATTCCCACAAAAGGAGACAAAATGTATTCAAAGATATATTCACCATAAAGATAAAGATCCAATTTAGACGGTGTGTAGGTGAATGTTAAACAGATTAGTGGGCACACTTGGTGAACATAAGAGCATTCTTCATTCACACGAACACACACACACATATTTATTTGTGCCTTTGAAAATGATGCATTGTGTGAACATATATTGTATAGTGCGAGGCCGATCTAGAGGGAGTTTTATTGTTGTGCCCACGGGAGCAGATGTCACTGGCACTAACTCAATACTTTCTCTCATTCTGTCTCTGTTTGCTCTCATGCTGCGCTCCTCTCTCCCTCTCTCTCCATCTCGGGGTGTGTTTTTCTATCCGTCTCCCTTTTTTTGCTTGGACCAGATGGAGAGATGCTCTGCTCCAAACCTTTCTCACTCAGGATCACAATGCTCTCAGTCATGTGATCCGGTCTGCTATTTCCTGCCTCTCTCTCTCTCTCTGTCGCTTTCTCTTTCTATCCATAAGCGCTCGTTCTTCTCCTTCTTTCTCAGTATCCTCTCCCCCCTGACAAAGCCTGACAAAGGCCTTTCATTTCTTCTAGCCTGCTTGTCCTCTGTGTGTTTGTACTGTACCAAAGTAGTCTCCCTCTCTCATTGTATTCTCTCTCTCTCTTTGCAAAGAAGGTGTCTAGGGGCTGCGGGGGCCCTGCTCTGAGACAAGGGGCCTGCCTCGGCTCAGCGAGGGAGGTGGCAGGGGTGGGAAGGGGTCTGTGTGGTGAGTGAGAGAACGAGGGGAAGAAGAAAGAGCAAAAGCGACAGAGTATATTATTTCATTAAGTGCTTTGGAGCTCGGCAGGGATTGGGGAGTAAAACCTTGCAGCTCTGTGTGTGACAAGGGCGCGACCTCCCGCAACCTGGGAACTCAATCCACACACATTGCGCCGCTTTCATCTGATACTGGGGGTGTGTGAGAGCTCTCAGTCACTGGTGCTGGCTGGCTCGCTGAGGGTGCTAAGCTTTTTAGTCAGGGCCTGCTGAACGGAGGAAAGGTGGCGAGAATGACGGAGGGAAGGGACGCGAGAGGAGGAGGAAAGGAGGGAAGGTAAAGTGACTAGAGTAGGGAGGGTAGGTAAGGAGAGGACAGGGGGGGTTTGCCTGAGCCCCGGTAAGACAGAATTGGGCATTGTCGCCGAGCAGAGTAGAGCCGAGCTAGCCCATTCTGTTGATCTGAGCAGGATCCCGGAGAAAACAAAACTGCATTGTTCCCCGCAGATGGAAGCCAGTGTCTCCTGGGTAACAGCATTAATCTCCCCTTTTCTCCTGCTTCCTCTCTTGTCGGGGCCATAATCGGTGGGCTCCTTTCAGCAGCCGAGCCAGCCTCAAAGCCCAGGCTCCTAACTAGCCTCCTAATTAGCTGCAATTACAATGAAGACAACATGATGAGATAATAGAAATTTGCAAAATAATGACATACCACGGGAAAATATTCCTCCTCCCCAAGCACCATTTTTTTCCCTCCGGGAGAGGCACAATGGAGAGCCGGGGCCCTTTTCTGAAAGCGGGGAGCTCAGAAAAAATGGTGGCGCATTATGTGGCATAGAACCCTATTGTCTGCCTTCTGGTTGCTTCAATCAACAGGCCATTGTCTGGCTGCTTAAATCAAAATGACTCAAATACGGGCTCCGTAATGATGCCCTCTCAGCACCGCATACTGAACACAGAGACAGATTGAGGGAGAGAGGAGAGGAGAGGAGCTAACCATGCAATGTAACGCAGGGCAAAATAATTAAGATGAGGTAAGAAAAGGGCCCGATCATCAAATATCCCAAAGTGTTGAAAATCAGGTGGGAACAACAGAGAGCAAGGAAACCAGCAATGGGACTGCCATTGACATTACACAGAAGTTTTCATCTGGACTTGTTACACATTAAATATTTCTGAGTACAACACGTCACAACTTCATGAAATCGAACGTGACAGCGAGTGAAGCAGTAGGAAAAAGGTGGAAAGACAGAAGCGGAATAGCAGGATAGAGGGAGGAGGAAGATGATAGAGGGAAGGAGGAGACTGAGGTAGACAGCAGGTGGTAGTCATGCACAGAGGAACATTTTTAACAACTCTGATCGGTAACGAAGGACAGAGTTACTTTTCTATTAAAACACTTTACTTAGAAGAAGAAAACCGATGGCATGTTTACTCTTTGCTTTTCTATATGCTTTGTTATAGCTGCTGTGAATACTATCCGTCCTTTTGTTGGTTGTTTTTCAATATAACTAACATTAAAGTGTTAATAACTTGTGTAAATTAGATATAAATACATATTAAGGAGCTAGGATTTTTTATGGAATACAGTGACCATCACTCCTGTGTTCCAGTGGCCATGCTATTGTAACAGATTGTTGTGTTGGAATAGCTTTTGTTGGTCACAGAACAAATAGTGTGGCTAGGTTTGTCCATCATAATGGGTTTAATGATGGTCTTAAAATATCCCATAAAAAGATGTCTTCTATCCAAAATTCCAAAAACAGACTGACCGTAATAAGAACAGGAAGAGAGACAGAACTTTCTCTGCTCCCTTTCAGTTCATTTCATTCCCGTCCTTTTACTTGACAAAATTCAGACGTTTTTGGTTTGTCTGGAATAATAATTCAAGCATAAAAACACTGGCATGAACCAGTATCGTGTCTTCACGTGACAGATATGTTATATGTCAAGGAAAAACTATACTTTAAACTGTATCTTTGTTCTCAGTTTTTTGGTTGAATATATGGAACATTTAAAGATATAAAATAAAATAGCATTTCTGTACCAACAAGGCTGGCCTTCCAGTTAATCCAACTGCTGTTTGCTGAAGCCTCATCATAAACGACCTCAATGGAAGGGAAACAGGGAGAAAATACTGAGGCATGCCAAATTACACAAGAACTGGACTGAGCGATGAATCAATTTAAAAGGAGCTCTGTCATGGTTTGGGGCTGCATTTCAGCCATTGGTGTTATGGATGTTATCACTGATCACTGGTCATATTTTGATCAACCACGCAACACCATCTGAAAAGCAGTTAAAGCATAGGTGGAAAGATAAACACAGTGGAACACTATCCGATGTTGATTGGCCTCTCCGGTGCTCGGGCTTCAACAATATTGAAGAAGTGCGGGATCATCTTGATAGAGAATGGAACAAACATCCAAAGAAGAGCTGTCCTTCAAGAAGCCTGGAGAACTATTCCTGAAGACTACTTAAAGAAACTACACGACAGTTCCTCAAGAGAGTTCAGGCACTTTGGAAGAATAAAGGTTCAAGCTCTTTACAACAGTACAGATTCTGTTTTGGCCTTGCATCCTGTATTTCCATGCGTGTTTGCACATGTTTTAATAAACCACTGCAACTAATTACTCATTTCAAGAAATGAGGGACAGATCAAGACTTTTGCACAGTATTATACCCTAAAACTCTCTAGGTTGGAAAAAAAACACCCAACAAGTCCTCAGCTGGCACTTCTATTAAACAGTACATGCAAAACACCAGACACAACACTCAAGAGGAGACTACTGAAGGCTGGCCTTCTACACAGGGTTGTTAAGAAAAGGCCATATGTGACCTGACCAAGAACAGGACAAGATTAGAATGAGCAAAAGCACACTGGAGCGAGAAATATCGAAAGATGAAGGAGAGTGAGTGTCAAAGTCTGAGGATTGGTACTGGATAAAACAAAGATTATCACAATGCCATGACGTGCTGCTTGAGTGGAGTGAGTTTCCTCTAACCACAGGATAATTACCCAAAAGACAGCTTCAAACTCTGTAGGAACTATTTAGAAGAGTAGTTTGTAGTTTGTACAGTTTGCTCTGAGAACAGTGAAGTTCAAGGAAGTATAAAAAACCCCAACTTTCTGGTATTTTCTTTGGATCAAATATATTTTCTTTTCTCCTCAAGTATTATTTTTAGCAAATAATTAACATGAGAGGCGACTTTCTTTCTCACCTGTCTTCAGGCTCGGCGTTCTTCATAGCTCTCGACTTCTAGCAGGTTTGTGGGTCTGAAGCAGTCTGTCTGACACACAAACACACAGCAAGACTGACATATTGACAGACAGATAGGCAGAAAAACATGCAGACAGACAGAGAGACAACAGACATATGGACAGACAGACAGGCAGATGGACAGAAGGGCAAAGGTTAATATGCAGGAGAAGGGCTGAGAGTGTGTGAATCTGTGCATGAATGTTGGGTGTGCATGTGTGTCATGACAGCTGGAAGCTTGTGTTGTGAAGCTGAACACCTGAGACTGGCACAAACACAAACACACATCCGCACTACGACAGTAGCACATAATTTTCTTTTTCGTTTTTTTCCATTAAATGTGATGTTAATTAATCCTGGTCTCTTGTAGTTTTAATCCTGTGGCTTCTTCACCGGATACCAGATAATGCCATCACTACCTTTGCCCTCACATGAAAAAATACATACAAAGCAAAATGGATTCCTTCTGAAATGACAAACTTTATTTATATTTATAAAGCTTGCTAAAATTTTTATATCAGCCACTCGTAGATCCCCAACATGACAGATCTGCGGATCAGCTTATTTGCTGAGTTCATGTGCTTCAAAGTCTGGTTTGACGTTGAAGTTAACCCTCGGAAGTCAACACTAAACCACCATCCAACAGCCAGCAACCTCCTACAACCACTTGCCAACCTGTCAGGGAATATACATTTTTCCCTAGCGACCAGTGTTTTTCAAGGAATTGCTGACTAGTCTTCTAGCGATGTGTTACCGAGGCCTAGACAAAGAATTTAAATGTATTTACAGTGCCTATTATAAAGTGTACATGAACCAAACATGTTAATTGTAATCTCATGTGACTGATCTGCACCATTTAAAGTAAAATGTTCTTTCACAATTCCTTATAGTAAAGTGGACTGGAATTTATATAGCCTTATCTAGTTTAGGCTTAGTACTCAAGGTGCTTTTGCACAGCAAAACCCCAACTGTCATTCAGACAGCTAGAGTGATTAAACGATTAACAGTTAGTGATGCAGTTAAAAACTTCAGGGTAATCCCATTGAAAGATGCTGGTATTAATCTGCCGGGTGTAGGAGGTCACAGGCAGAGGTGCAGCAACCTTAAAAAGCAGAAGCTTCCTTACCTCGTCCTAAACACAGAGGAGTCCTGTTGAGTAATTAGCTTGTGTCAGATAAGTTGACAAGCTCGTTAACACGCCACATCATCCGATACTGCCGCCTTTGTTTGTGTAGGCTTCTGAGAGGAAGTTAGCAGTCTAATTAGCATAATTACAACTGCTGATTTATATGGGTGTAATTAGCAAGCAGATTTCTGCATGTTGTGGTCTGATGGAGATACGCTGCTGCGAAGGAAGAAGCTGGAGACCAGATTCGCTTACGCTTTGCAGTATGCCAGAGTCATGTACACACAGTTCTTTTAGTCCTCCACACACATATGGATAAATACATTTAGTACAAAGATGGTTAAAAATAAATACATATATGTCTAAACTGTACATACACACCAGTCACTTCCCTCTAAATATTTTCAGAATAATAGCAGCAGGAGAACATTGAAACTTTTTGCCTCCATTAAAGGTGAATAAATCTAACAAACGGTTTTCGGAACCTCTACTTAAAGCATACCAGTTTGTTTTTTTTGATACCAGATTACATGGTCTGAATCCCCGTTAGGAGATTTAAAGATTCTTCAAAATAAATTTCACGCGCCTAATAAAGAGGCACTGAGAGAACAAGAATGGAGGAACAAAACAGAGGCATGATCCGTCTGACAACTTGGCCTTAATTGCACCAGACGTTCACAGTAGGACAGTGAATTAGTGCAGTTACCTCTCATCACTACTGTAAAAGCCCGGGGTCGGTAGATTACTGTACCACACTCACATACAGCATAGACGTGCTAATACACACAGTGCCGGGTGCTGTCTGGTGATCTTAGCAGTTTTCTAGGTGACATGGGGTGAAATTGGGGTCAAAATGAATCTCAGTGCCAAACCAGTTAACACAACAATGTGGACACTGGGAGTGTCCTGGTGGGGCACCATGCTAAGACTTATTTTGTCTGCCTGGCATGGCAGAGGACAAACCTCTTATTTAATCATCAAGGATTCTCTCATGAGCCAGAAAGGTGTTACTCTATTGGAAAAGGGTAAAGTGTAAAAAGACAAAATGATGCATTTTAAAGCAGTGTGTGTGTATCAACTAAACTCAGACATGGGTGGACAGTTAGTTACTTCACTCCTACAGAAGAAGGACAAAAATGTTAAAAACTAAGAATTTTCTAGCATACAAGAGCAACAAGACTGCATCGTCAGATGCTTCTTTTTTTGTCATGTAATAATGAATTGAAGATTTTAAGAAATAACAATATATAACAAGTTAATGTGACAAAACAATATCACAGTTAAAAATCTAAAAATCTTGTTATAAACTAGAAAGTAAGTCACAGGAGCCCAAAAATTCTGAGGATTATGAAAAATGACCTGAAACATAGTTTTTTTTTCTCCCCTCTGTTTTTGCTGGTTTGTCAGGATAAATTCAGTCGCTATTTGACTTACAAGCGAATCATTTCAGCTTCATTAATCTATGGAACAACATCTATCTCATGTGACCCTATGAAGGGTTCCCAGCCCTCACAATCGCGAACTATTGCCCTCTAAGATTCATTACAAATCATAATTAGAGGGTTTTTTTCATTTAAATTGATGTCTTTAGCCTCTTATTATTATGCAGCATGATTTAATCTCAAATATTGACAAACAGAATTAGCAAATAAGAGGATCCTGATTCCAGGTAAGTTCACAGTCACACGCTGTAAATGTCATCGAGATGACAGTGTGCATCAGTTTAAGTCCTGGCATGTATTTACACATGCACAGATTTCCTTTTAGCCCGTGTTCGTGCCCTGGCCACACACACAGACACACACAAGCAGGGACCAGTATAAAGGCCTGATTGATTTCCTCACACACACACACACACACACACACACACACACACACACACACACACACACACACAACACACACACACACACACCAATGGATTGGGATGTGTGCATTTGTCACTGAACATGCGTGCATGTAAGTTGTGGATTGACTGTATTAATTAATGCAGTGCAGATGAGTCCCCTCTGAGCTGTCTAATTAGACATTAGCATGGAGATGTAATTACCTGAGAGGGCTCAACACGTTTCACTTAACTACTCTCCCTCCTGCATGGCACACTGAGCAGGTAGGGCTCAGGCTGACTGGTTTGTGCGTGAAAACGCCTATGTACTGTACTGAATGTGTGAATTTGGCTGCATTTTAAATGGAGTTTTTATGCTCTTTCAGATGCAGATGGTAGCAGTAGATTGCAAAGACCTAATTGATCTGCTCCTAAAAACAAGCTCCCCTTGTCCATCCCTCTGTCCCCTACTCTTTGTCAATCATTCTTTCTTTTTCTTCCATCTGTGATACACTGTAGCAGGTCATCCTTTTTTCCTTCCCCTCTCTTGAGTAGAAGTGCATTAGGCTTCTCTACTGAGCGACATAGGTTCGATTCTTGATCAATATCCACCACTCTACTGGCGGAAGAAAAATAAAAGGTCCCTCTCTGCTCTTCAGTCTCAAAAAGCCTCCCTTCCTCTTGGAGGAGAGAAAGAGAGCCCAGATCTGTGAGATCTGTTTGCCAGTGTCACCATAGCAACCATCACTGCCAACCTTGACACTGGAGTTGCATTGTCTGGGACCCTGACATTAGATAAATAAATTACACAAACCTTTGCTCAAATATCAGATAAATACATACAAAAAAATGCAAAAATCAACAAATTTCTACGGTCTTTGATCAAGATAATCCAAAAATGAATGCATAAGCATGACGCACGATGTTATATGCATGTACAAACACAAAATCATCTACAACCAAACACACACACACACACACACTAAAATTTGCCATCCTCTTTGATAAAAACAGACTGTTAGGCTGAGCTCAGAGGAGACTGTCAATACAAGACAACAGATTGTGAGAACCCCATGAACTCCAATACAGCCTGCAACACACCTCTTAGAGCACCAGGAAGAAATCTATGGGCTGCTGCAAGCATTGTCTTCTTATCTGTAGATGGTTCTGTCCTGTTTCCTATGAGGATCAATAGCATTAGCATGTCTGACAGAGAAAGAGAAAGACAGCCAGAAAAAAACAAAGATAAGAAGAAAAACATGCTACAGCCGACTGCTGCTCTTTGTCCAGAGTCCAAAAGTCTTTTAAAAAGACGATTAAAAAATATATGTTTTTCTTTTAAATGGGATGAACCAGCATTAAAAGCAAACTGATTCTGGTACAGTGTTTAGTTAAGGGAAAATACGATTTTTTTTTAAACTAACCCGATGAGGCTAACAGGACTGACACAACTACAATAATGAAAGCAATGTCCAATAGCCAAAAAAGCAAGTATAGTAGTATGGACATCACCCAGTTTTGTGAAAGATGGAGACAGTAACACACTGTATCTAAATGAGAGTATTACATCTGAAATAATTAAAAAGAGTACTCATTTAACTTAAACAGTTAAAGCTATCAAAGACACCAAGAGCACACAAGTTAGCTCACGGCTCTAAACAGCTGTGGTGACACGGATGTGCTGCACATCATGAACAATAAGCAGCAATACAACTTGCTGGCATGGCTACAGCTAATGACAATTCAGATGACACAGCTACGGGCGGTACTACAGAAGAAGCGACAATTGATGTAGTTTTATAAATAAATCCGTTCAAATTCGGACAGAAAAAACCAAAACTGTGACAAAGTCGGGCAATACATTGAATAAGTCACAGCAAATTTCTGTTAATTATTACCAAGGTGAGACTATGAACCAACAATTGCAGAAGTTTCTACAGAGCTGAATTTCAAGTTCTTGCTTAGCTGCTGACTTTATCTGTTTACAGTAGATGCTAGCTCCTACGGAGGAGCCTATCCAAGCTGCCGCTGAATAAGAAGCCAGCCACAAGACACCTATGATCAAATTCAGGGTCACCAGTTAGCCTAACGTGCATGCATCTTTAGACATGCAAACTCGACACAGCAGGATCCAAGAGAGTCGGCTCGCTCAGACCCTCTTGCTCAAGATTGTTTGAGGGTGCTAACTACTGCAGCACCACGCTGCTTGCCATTAAACCACATTATAATATAATGAGCTGAAAAAATGTTAAAGAGCTCAGCAAATCCTAGAGATAATAAATAAGCATGTGGTCCAGTCTTGATGCTGATTAGTTCAGTTACCAATGTATACTTTTTAGAACAGGAAACTAACTGATTTACACAGAGAATAAAGGGAGATATTATGATAAAATGCTTTGGTTCATATGTACCCCCAAAAGTATGAAAACAGTCTGAGGTGACCTATTTTCCATACTGAATGTTTCACGGCTGTTATTCAGCTGGTCAGGCTGAGACAAATTGAGTAAAAAGTTTTGATTCCCCAACACTAAAGTGGTGGCGGCTACAAGAGAATGCTAATGGAATCGTGAAGCAGCTTATCATGTGAATGAGAACAATAATGAGGAGACAAAGCAGAGACAAATCCATTGTAAGTGAGGTGGAATTATGTCGGCTCAGTGGATTATAAAAGGCCTTGATCCAGTGGGAGTTGAAAAACATGGCGTCTGTTCTCACACATTTTTACACGCGCACACATTCGTGCACGCTACAGCATGTCAGAAACACGCACAGAATAATACACACTAACATCAAAACACACACATGCATAACACACAACTGTACACACACAGAAATAACCACAAAGACATAAACGTCAAACCTTGATATCTACTCGTGCTGCCAGATAATTGAATTAATTCAGCCGAGGAACAACTTCACAGATTAGTGACTTAACTTTCCAATAATAAGAAAAAACTCAGCCACGCGTGATAATTACATTTGTCTCAAATGAGGGCAGCCGTCGAAATGGATCATGTATTGCCATGCGTCCACAGTTTAACCCACACGCTCGCATGCACACGCACAGACACCTCCCCTAAGTGGCTGTGAGATAAAGACATTTTTACAATTGGAAAACAGAAGAAAGGCAGTGTGAACGTGGTTTCAGTGTATTTGCTGCAGATACATCAGGCTTCATCACTTCAATATGGAATATGGTATGTATGCACTGTCTATGTACTGTCGAATGTCTGCTTGCCTTTTATTCTTTCAAGTAGTTCTCTTAGTTCTGATTAAAGGGCAGTTGTTTCTACCACTATATTTTAATGCTATGGGGTACCATCACCAGCTGCTCTCCTAGGCTGTGATGCTGGAGTTCTTCAGACCGCTGAATTCAAGCAGCTGGATGACATTAAGGACCAACAGCAGCAACTTGGCTAGCAAGCTGGCTGACGGTAAGTACCAAGGCTAGTTGGTAGCAACAACTCAACTTTCAAAATGAGAATGCTTTGCCCCTTTTACATCGGAAGTCAGACGTCAGTTTAGGAGTGAAGTCACTCCTGATTTGACATTGTTTCAAGTAGCAATAGTCGGAAAAGCAGGCTTTCTTTTGGTCCCTGGCAAGGTAAAGCCATTCATGCATCTCTAGCAGTACAATGCAATGGCTTCTTTTTTTTTTTTTTGCACTTAAAAACACAGCTGTGCCACTTTCATGGGTCGAGGCTGGTCAGAGCTCTTTGTGTGGCTTATTTAGTGCGGCACAAATAAACAACAGTGATAATACAGATTGCAAAAACCATAAAACCTGCAAAGTCGGGTTTGGCTTCTCGACGTTTCGAGTTGGAAATCCAACTTGGAATTTCAAACTTTATATGGAATGTAGTGTAAGAGTGAGGGGATTCAACCAAACCATTTATTGGGAGTAACACAAAGCAATGCTTTTTTCCCCAAACTGTCTTAAACCTCATTTGGAAAACCCAAATGTAAAGCTGATAGATCATGTGGAACTTTAGTTTGCATAGCAATGCTAATCTGCTCATTGGCAGGCCCGTCCAAATCCTCTATATTTTTGCTTGTGAAACAAGACGGAAAAAAACAGAATCAGAGCCACGGCTGAGTCACAGTTCAACCTGAATTCAATTCAGCTGTGTCCAGTGAACAGTCAAGGTTAGAAATATGTGGCATCAGTGGCTGACCACACTAACCCTTTTCTAAAATCTATTAGAAAGCTTTCCAAGGAGTTATCTGTTGTAGCAGCAAATTAAAGCTCATGATTGCCAAATTAAAGTGTAAAGTGAAAAGCAGTCCAAAAACTGTAACAAATTTAAGCCTTTACCTTAAACATTAAACGAGTTACAACAAATTCCCTTACTAAAGAGGTTAATTTTATCTGGATCTCATAAAAACAGCATGCATATACACACACAATCATCCAATCACGAGCAGCGTCTTGCAGCAGACAGGCAGGTAGAGAGGAAGCTAAGAAAGGTGCCATGCCGTACTTCATAGTCCCACAACACTGAATTCTCAAACTGCAAAAACAAGCCATAAAAATTCCAGAGAGTTCATTGAAAACCTCTCTAGTTACCCTTCACTCTCCCCTCTCTTCCTCCCTCTTCTGCCTCTCCTATTTCTGTCTATTGTCAGTACAAAGCATCACATTCAGGCCCCAATGACTTCTCTTATGGCTGTGGTAGGCTAAACGGACAATGGCCGTATGGAGACAAAAGCTAGTTTATTAGGCTGAAGAGTGACAGAGTAACAGGCTGTTTGTGTGTGAGAGAGAGAGATGGAGAAGGAAAAGAGGAAGACAGAGAAAGAGTGGCCCTCTGCGTTCCATTGTGGCTGGACTCACATCTGGTGGCCATGTGTGACCGGAGCAGCAGGGCTAATGATGGGCTTCCTGAGGCCAGCTCAATTAGGCCAGGCCTCACCGGACTCCCAGAGAGAGAGAGGCAGAAAGAGAGATGACTATCGACATGCTGGTTTACCGTTTGTGTGTGTTTGTGTATATGAGTCAATCTCCACTATATACATTCCCCTCCTGCTTACATGTGTGTGTGTGTATATAGACAAGCATGTCTCTCCTCTACTGATGTGCGTTTTCAGGCATTTGTGTACATGTAGTTCACCCTGACACACTCCTGATTTTTTTTTTTTTTAACAAAACAACACCTCCCTTCAACACACATACACAAGCATGCGTACACACACTCTCCCTCCTAAGCAGGCTAAAACTAACGAACAAGCTGTAAAGCCATTAACGGTTAGGGCACTGCTTTGATGGCCCCAATATACAATTTCCAACACACTTAAAATTACACAGGGCAAGAGCTTGCAACTATGTCCAAAGGCATCTGTGCCCATATCTGTGTGTGACGTTTGGTATGCGTGTGTGAGTGTTACATTATGTACAAGTAAGCACCAAATCAGGTGGGTTTCTGTGACGGTCCTTTATTATTCCTGGTTTGCAAACCGTTCACCCCAGAAGACACAGGCTGACAAACACAAACCTAATAAACAGCAAAGAAAAGCCCGTCTGTCTGTGTTAATAAAAGGCTTTATCGGGGAAATTTGATGCCAATTCTTCCCATAATCACGTGTTACTGGTCAGATGTGTATAATTAGTATTGCATAAGCAATCGCACAAACAAGAACTGGGGTTATTTGAGGATTTGAGTTTTAGCGAAAGAAAAAGGACACAGGTTAAGGTTTCAAACATGATGCTAGTCTGCGTCCTGTGTGTGGTATACGGTGACAACACATGTTAAGGTCAAGGTTTCAAGATTTCAGTCAATTGCTTAATTTACGGGGTAATTTTGAGTAGATGGAAACACTAGTACTGTAGAGAGGAACAGTCCTACGAGAAGGAATTACTCCCAAAGCCATTACGCAATACGAATCAGCAGCACCCCGTGTGTAACAATTGAATTTCCTATTCTTTAATTAGTAAAATATGACACAAGGAAAGGAAGATATTATCTTATGTTAAAAAACAGAAACTATCAGAAATCTACCTGGAAATCGCACACACTTTGTCTAACAACAGGGCTCCCTCTGAACCAAAATATGTCATCTGGACAGCTTTTGTAGATTCTGAAATGCTCGTAATTGGGTACCATTTCATCCATCTGCCCCTGGTTTTGTTTTTTCCTTCATGGCTTCCTCACTGATCAGGTCTTTGTTGTGGTGCTTCTCTATCATTCAGGTGTGGTCTGTGGTAAGAAACCCACTCCACTGTCCGTGACTTCAGCTGGTGATTGTAGTCCTACTTCTGGTCTAAAGAGCCACATTGCAAACATGACAGACATTGCTTGGTTGTCTTCCCCTGACAATCTCTAGTGCTTTCTTACAGTTAAAATGTTGATGAGGCTGATAAAAGGATCTAAATGTGTAAGAACGTTCACGAGATCAAAGATTCAGTTTAGCTGCTGAAGACGAACTTGAACCCAGAAGCAGTTACTTGATCTTCTGTCCACATCACCTTCTCTCTCTCTCTCAAACATTAAATCAATAATAGTCAACTGTAGTGTTCGATCCCCATCTGTTTTCAGTGGCTTCTTTTGTGTGGCTTTACAGAAGGTTTCCGTGGTTACATGCGCTCCCTCTGTGGAGGGGAAGTGGTTCTTTAGCTGGAGAATCACAGGTTTCAGTCAGGCCATTACTGCCCCGTGTAGGCACCATGAAAGCTGATTATCATTTGCGACTGCTTCTAACCTTCCAAACACAGCTGTCTGTACCAGTGTTGTTCAACAGGTGTCTGTCAAGTGCTGAAAACACCTTCTGTGTGTCAAATAATTGTGTGCATGAAGCAAACCCACTAAGTTAATGGCGTCTGCTACCTGTGCTATTGTGGGATTCAAAGTGAATGACTGGATTAACTTTGGGTTACACTGTACTGCTAAAGGTTTGCTGTATTAGAATGTGATCCTTTCTGAATACATTTTTCTTGGTAATTTCTTGTAATGTCAATGTTGATGTGTAGCTGGTGGAAAATCTTGCCCTTTCAAAAGTGTAGAAATGTGCAGACATGTGTAGTTTAGTTGCGTTTGGGAGGTGAAAACAGTTCAATGTGAAAGCACATGGGAACGGGAATTAGCTAAGATTTGCTAGCTCTCTTACACAATCTAGTGGTTGCTAGTTTTGGGGTCATAGCAGTCAGTGTGAGACACAGGCAACAAATAATACTTTGGTTAAGCTAACAATGTCTTATTTCATTAATTATAATAATAAAAAATTATTACAGGTTGTTACAGAGTGTGATGGGCGTGGTTTGTGGCACACCTGAGCTCTATCGGCTCATCACGCCTCCCCTATTAAACGTGCTGGCACCTGAGGACGTTGTTGTTGCTGTTGTTATGTGGCTGGCAGCTGAAAAGCTGCAGCCGAGTGTGTAAAACGACAACCGGGAAATAAAAGTGTATAAACTGAACTATGCGGTCGGGTCCGTCGTCCTCCCTGTCACACAGAGATTAAAAGAAGCGCTGCAATATAAGCACAGCTGGGGAAAAGTTTGCTTGCAACACTACACACTAAAGTCTGACCGATATTAGCTATTTGCCAATCTAAGTATCTGTTTTTATTTCAGCTGACAATTAAATGGAAATCTAATTACATTTTAAAGTAAAGCAGAGACAACAGAAACACAACAGGGAGTGAACAGGAACGTGGGGAAAAAGTGAGGAGATGACATAGGAAATGGTCCAGAGTGGAATCAAGCCCCAGCTCCCTGCAGCCTTTTGGGATATGGATCTCCTGCTCAACACAGTAAGCTATAGCAGCACCCTAATGGTTCACTTTTAACCTTAAAAACAAGATTATACAAAACAACCACATGATCATTGTGACTAAAGTATTCTCTCGCTTTCAATAAATAGAGCTTGGGAGAGTTATTTCGCTAAAGGTGAACTCGACATATTACTTCTTCCTAAAAGGTACAAAATAACTTTTATAAAAAACACCCAAAACAGTTTAAAAATTACGCAGCATGGGCGAACAAAAGAAAAAGGCCTCCAGCCATTAATGCCATAAAGCCGCATAATGTACACAAACACACACAGTAGGAGAGCAACTTTGCTGGTCATCAAGGACAAACTGTACCACCTGTTAACAAGGCTACAGCGGCAAACCACTGGCACTTCTTCCTTCAGTCTCATTCTCTGTCTCTACAGGAAATGAGCGGGCGAATAAGCAGACAGAGATAATTACAGGCCAAACAATAGCTGTCATTTCTTTCCACATCAACCTCCTGGCCCTACCCTCCCACCGACACAACACCGTTCACTGTAATCCGTGTCCACTTGGTGGACAGAGTGGCTTCATCCATCTATTCTGTTTGTTTGCCCCTCTCCTCTCTCCCTTTGCTTTGACAAAACAAAGCATGTTAACCTTGAGCTGAGAACAGCTTTCTGCTGGCGTCTGAGGAGATATTAAGAAGGTGATTAAGTGAGATTGATGGTACTTTAATTCCCCGACA
Source organism: Haplochromis burtoni (assembly GCF_018398535.1). Lineage (NCBI taxonomy): Eukaryota > Metazoa > Chordata > Actinopteri > Cichliformes > Cichlidae > Haplochromis > Haplochromis burtoni. Next base: position 4,295,587 of record NW_024582375.1, read on the forward strand.
AAAATAATGGCTCTTTCCTGTTGTTTAATCTTCAATCTTCATTAAATGAGGGACACTCAAGAGACTATGGTTTTTAGCCAAAAGAAGGCCACGCTAACAAAGGACACCATCAAGGATGGTATTTGCATGTTTAATCAAAATGAATTGTAATTGAAAGTCCAAAGGAGGGTTTGGGAATGCAGCAAACTGGAGCACGAAAACAAATTGTTTAAACATGTGAAGGTAATCCTTGATTCTTTTTTTGGAATTCAGAGCATTTGACTGCAATTTAGCCACAGCGTAATTAGAGCACAATCGTCTCCTATGCATATTACTATTGTGAATTTTATTTCCGCTGCTGGTTTGGGCCGACTTATGGATTTTGCTCGCTGCTGCGACCTTGCAGCCCAGGAAAGCTTATCAAACGAACTAAAGAAAAATAAATAAAAAGTTCTGTTTTCTTAACTCGAGAAAAAGTAACATTTTGGAGATAGAAAGTTGTGAAAAAACAAAACAAAAAACAAAACAAAAAAAAAGAAACAAAAGCTATTTACATTTTCCCTGGAAGGTTCAGGACTAGTTTGAGAGTATGCTGAGGTTTGTGTGGCATTAGGTAAAATGCCCTATGACCTCCAGAACGCAGCAAGGTCCTGTGCGGGAGTTTTTGTTTTACACAAAAATCTTTTTTGTGTAAAACAAAAACTCCAGCACAGGTTCAGTTCTTTTTTTTTTTGGTGGATGGACTGTCCTTGAGCAAACCAGCAAACCCCTATCATTTCCCAGAGGCGCTGTCTCAAATTTGACCCTGCATTCTGACCTCCCAGTGGCGAGAGTCTAGTGAATATAATATTCTTACTTTTGGGTGATCAATTCCAAAAAAAAGAAAAGGCCAATAGAAGCAGCCTCGGTTTTTCTCTCCTACATGGAGGTCAGAACACAGGGTCAGCCGAAGAGCTACGCTCAAACAGCCGATAAGGATTCAGTGTCTTGCTCAAGGACACTTCAGCAGGGAGGACAGATGCTGAGATTCCTTCAGTTCAAGAGCAGAGTCTTCACTAAATACAGCCCCCTGCTGCTCTCAAAGAACCTGCATGAATAATGTGTATTCAGTATTTCAGAACTCTGTAAACAAGCTTACCGGATGCTAATTATCAGATACAAGGTCTTACATTTAGGGTGACTGCTCAAGGTCATTTTATATCACGGGAAATCAAAAGAAGAATTAAATAACAGAATGAAGAGAATGCAGGCTTTTTATTTGACAACAATAACATAAACTGTGGCATAAATCTCTTCAACATTTAAATCGAAATCCAAACTGTGCTCAAAGTCTCAAAAACGGGATAAAGAAAGTAAGTAAGAGGCTGTAACGGATATATTAAACTAAAGACTTAATTTAAACCCGTTACGGAAAAACTGGTAAAAAAAATGGCAGTTTACTTCCATCCCCTTTGTGTCCTTTTCTATATTTTTCTATCAGTGACATTCAGTCAGTTTTGTGTGGTGGCCTAATGACTGACTGCAAATAGATGGACTGTCAAACAGCACATTTAGATGAAAGGGGTCCTGTCGTGTCGCGCCGACATTTTGACACCCTATCTGTGCATGTATAAGCGAGCTAGTTTGCTTCCGTGCGTGGGTGTGTGTGTTTGTGCATAAATACACGTGATGAATTGACTGCAGATTCGTCTATAACCGTCTCTCTGTACAATAGAGGCTATAGCAGCCACAGAAACAATCCTTTTAATCTACTGCATCTTTCGCGGCATCTCAGTCTGATGTCCGACTGCACAAAGAAAGGTTGGGGAGGGCTCGGCTTGGGTGGGTGGAACAAACAACTGGGATGTGCCGTCTCTCTTCCTCTAACCCTCCCTCCCTCTCAGTGGCTTCAAGGTCTGCTTTGGCGTGGAGTTACAGTTAGTTTACTCACCATCAAAGCAAACCCAAACTTCTGAGTTCTCTAATAGAGTTATGTGTGTACATGCTCCATGTGCTGGTGGACAGAAAATGAACGATTGGAGTCTCTCTCTTTTTTTTTTTTAACAACTTCCTAGCAAATGAACTGCACCAGCAGAAACTAAACCAACTTTCTTAAAAAGTTCATCCTATCTGTCATCCTTTCTTCTTTAGTCTGTTGCTTCTTCATCTATTTTCTATTTATCTCTTCCTCTGTCATATCCACACTCACACACAGTACCAGCCGCAAGTTTGAACATTTAATAATCGTTTCTGCCTTCAAATCATTCCCTGTACTAAACCCATGCCTACCAAATAGTGCCTAATCTAGCTCATCCTCCTGAGTTCAATGCAGTTTATCAGCAAGAGATGAGGGAAAAAGGAGCTGCTAGAAAAGGTGGGGGTCTAGCCTGCTTGTCCTCTGTGTGTTTGTACTGTACCAAAGTAGTCTCCCTCTCTCATTGTATTCTCTCTCTCTCTTTGCAAAGAAGGTGTCTAGGGGCTGCGGGGGCCCTGCTCTGAGACAAGGGGCCTGCCTCGGCTCAGCGAGGGAGGTGGCAGGGGTGGGAAGGGGTCTGTGTGGTGAGTGAGAGAACGAGGGGAAGAAGAAAGAGCAAAAGCGACAGAGTATATTATTTCATTAAGTGCTTTGGAGCTCGGCAGGGATTGGGGAGTAAAACCTTGCAGCTCTGTGTGTGACAAGGGCGCGACCTCCCGCAACCTGGGAACTCAATCCACACACATTGCGCCGCTTTCATCTGATACTGGGGGTGTGTGAGAGCTCTCAGTCACTGGTGCTGGCTGGCTCGCTGAGGGTGCTAAGCTTTTTAGTCAGGGCCTGCTGAACGGAGGAAAGGTGGCGAGAATGACGGAGGGAAGGGACGCGAGAGGAGGAGGAAAGGAGGGAAGGTAAAGTGACTAGAGTAGGGAGGGTAGGTAAGGAGAGGACAGGGGGGGTTTGCCTGAGCCCCGGTAAGACAGAATTGGGCATTGTCGCCGAGCAGAGTAGAGCCGAGCTAGCCCATTCTGTTGATCTGAGCAGGATCCCGGAGAAAACAAAACTGCATTGTTCCCCGCAGATGGAAGCCAGTGTCTCCTGGGTAACAGCATTAATCTCCCCTTTTCTCCTGCTTCCTCTCTTGTCGGGGCCATAATCGGTGGGCTCCTTTCAGCAGCCGAGCCAGCCTCAAAGCCCAGGCTCCTAACTAGCCTCCTAATTAGCTGCAATTACAATGAAGACAACATGATGAGATAATAGAAATTTGCAAAATAATGACATACCACGGGAAAATATTCCTCCTCCCCAAGCACCATTTTTTTCCCTCCGGGAGAGGCACAATGGAGAGCCGGGGCCCTTTTCTGAAAGCGGGGAGCTCAGAAAAAATGGTGGCGCATTATGTGGCATAGAACCCTATTGTCTGCCTTCTGGTTGCTTCAATCAACAGGCCATTGTCTGGCTGCTTAAATCAAAATGACTCAAATACGGGCTCCGTAATGATGCCCTCTCAGCACCGCATACTGAACACAGAGACAGATTGAGGGAGAGAGGAGAGGAGAGGAGCTAACCATGCAATGTAACGCAGGGCAAAATAATTAAGATGAGGTAAGAAAAGGGCCCGATCATCAAATATCCCAAAGTGTTGAAAATCAGGTGGGAACAACAGAGAGCAAGGAAACCAGCAATGGGACTGCCATTGACATTACACAGAAGTTTTCATCTGGACTTGTTACACATTAAATATTTCTGAGTACAACATGTCACAACTTCATGAAATCGAACGTGACAGCGAGTGAAGCAGTAGGAAAAAGGTGGAAAGACAGAAGCGGAATAGCAGGATAGAGGGAGGAGGAAGATGATAGAGGGAAGGAGGAGACTGAGGTAGACAGCAGGTGGTAGTCATGCACAGAGGAACATTTTTAACAACTCTGATCGGTAACGAAGGACAGAGTTACTTTTCTATTAAAACACTTTACTTAGAAGAAGAAAACCGATGGCATGTTTACTCTTTGCTTTTCTATATGCTTTGTTATAGCTGCTGTGAATACTATCCGTCCTTTTGTTGGTTGTTTTTCAATATAACTAACATTAAAGTGTTAATTACTTGTGTAAATTAGATATAAATACATATTAAGGAGCTAGGATTTTTTATGGAATACAGTGACCATCACTCCTGTGTTCCAGTGGCCATGCTATTGTAACAGATTGTTGTGTTGGAATAGCTTTTGTTGGTCACAGAACAAATAGTGTGGCTAGGTTTGTCCATCATAATGGGTTTAATGATAGTCTTAAAATATCTCATAAAAAGATGTCTTCTATCCAAAATTCCAAAAACAGACTGACCGTAATAAGAACAGGAAGAGAGACAGAACTTTCTCTGCTCCCTTTCAGTTCATTTCATTCCCGTCCTTTTACTTGACAAAATTCAGACGTTTTTGGTTTGTCTGGAATAATAATTCAAGCATAAAAATACTGGCATGAACCAGTGTCGTGTCTTCACGTGACAGATATGTTATATGTCAAGGAAAAACTATACTTTAAACTGTATATTTGTTCTCAGTTTTTTGGTTGAATATATGGAACATTTAAAGATATAAAATAAAATAGCATTTCTGTACCAACAAGGCTGGCCTTTCAGTTAATCCAACTGCTGTTTGCTGAAGCCTCATCATAAACGACCTCAATGGAAGGGAAACAGGGAGAAAATACTGAGGCATGCCAAATTACACAAGAACTGGACTGAGCGATGAATCAATTTAAAAGGAGCTCTGTCATGGTTTGGGGCTGCATTTCAGCCATTGGTGTTATGGATGTTATCACTGATCACTGGTCATATTTTGATCAACCACGCAACACCATCTGAAAAGCAGTTAAAGCATAGGTGGAAAGATAAACACAGTGGAACACTATCCGATGTTGATTGGCCTCTCCGGTGCTCGGGCTTCAACAATATTGAAGAAGTGTGGGATCATCTTGATAGAGAATGGAACAAACATCCAAAGAAGAGCTGTCCTTCAAGAAGCCTGGAGAACTATTCCTGAAGACTACTTAAAGAAACTACACGACAGTCCCTCAAGAGAGTTCAGGCACTTTGGAAGAATAAAGGTTCAAGCTCTTTACAACAGTACAGATTCTGTTTTGGCCTTGCATCCTGTATTTCCATGCGTGTTTGCACATGTTTTAATAAACCACTGCAACTAATTACTCATTTCAAGAAATGAGGGACAGATCAAGACTTTTGCACAGTATTATACCCTAAAACTCTCTAGGTTGGAAAAAAAACACCCAACAAGTCCTCAGCTGGCACTTCTATTAAACAGTACATGCAAAACACCAGACACAACACTCAAGAGGAGACTACTGAAGGCTGGCCTTCTACACAGGGTTGTTAAAAAAAGGCCATATGTGACCTGACCAAGAACAGGACAAGATTAGAATGAGCAAAAGCACACTGGAGCGAGAAATATCGAAAGATGAAGGAGAGTGAGTGTCAAAGTCTGAGGATTGGTACTGGATAAAACAAAGATTATCACAATGCCATGACGTGCTGCTTGAGTGGAGTGAGTTTCCTCTAACCACAGGATAATTACCCAAAAGACAGCTTCAAACTCTGTAGGAACTATTTAGAAGAGTAGTTTGTAGTTTGTACAGTTTGCTCTGAGAACAGTGAAGTTCAAGGAAGTATAAAAAACCCCAACTTTCTGGTATTTTCTTTGGATCAAATATATTTTCTTTTCTCCTCAAGTATTATTTTTAGCAAATAATTAACATGAGAGGCGACTTTCTTTCTCACCTGTCTTCAGGCTCGGCGTTCTTCATAGCTCTCGACTTCTAGCAGGTTTGTGGGTCTGAAGCAGTCTGTCTGACACACAAACACACAGCAAGACTGACATATTGACAGACAGATAGGCAGAAAAACATGCAGACAGACAGAGAGACAACAGACATATGGACAGACAGACAGGCAGATGGACAGAAGGGCAAAGGTTAATATGCAGGAGAAGGGCTGAGAGTGTGTGAATCTGTGCATGAATGTTGGGTGTGCATGTGTGTCATGACAGCTGGAAGCTTGTGTTGTGAAGCTGAACACCTGAGACTGGCACAAACACAAACACACATCCGCACTACGACAGTAGCACATAATTTTCTTTTTCGTTTTTTTCCATTAAATGTGATGTTAATTAATCCTGGTCTCTTGTAGTTTTAATCCTGTGGCTTCTTCACTGGATACCAGATAATGCCATCACTACCTTTGCCCTCACATGAAAAAATACATACAAAGCAAAATGGATTCCTTCTGAAATGACAAACTTTATTTATATTTATAAAGCTTGCTAAAATTTTTATATCAGCCACTCGTAGATCCCCAACATGACAGATCTGCGGATCAGCTTATTTGCTGAGTTCATGTGCTTCAAAGTCTGGTTTGACGTTGAAGTTAACCCTCGGAAGTCAACACTAAACCACCATCCAACAGCCAGCAACCTCCTACAACCACTTGCCAACCTGTCAGGGAATATACATTTTTCCCTAGCGACCAGTGTTTTTCAAGGAATTGCTGACTAGTCTTCTAGCGATGTGTTACCGAGGCCTAGACAAAGAATTTAAATGTATTTACAGTGCCTATTATAAAGTGTACATGAACCAAACATGTTAATTGTAATCTCATGTGACTGATCTGCACCATTTAAAGTAAAATGTTCTTTCACAATTCCTTATAGTAAAGTGGACTGGAATTTATATAGCCTTATCTAGTTTAGGCTTAGTACTCAAGGTGCTTTTGCACAGCAAAACCCCAACTGTCATTCAGACAGCTAGAGTGATTAAACGATTAACAGTTAGTGATGCAGTTAAAAACTTCAGGGTAATCCCATTGAAAGATGCTGGTATTAATCTGCCGGGTGTAGGAGGTCACAGGCAGAGGTGCAGCAACCTTAAAAAGCAGAAGCTTCGTTACCTCGTCCTAAACACAGAGGAGTCCTGTTGAGTAATTAGCTTGTGTCAGATAAGTTGACAAGCTCGTTAACACGCCACATCATCCGATACTGCCGCCTTTGTTTGTGTAGGCTTCTGAGAGGAAGTTAGCAGTCTAATTAGCATAATTACAACTGCTGATTTATATGGGTGTAATTAGCAAGCAGATTTCTGCATGTTGTGGTCTGATGGAGATATGCTGCTGCGAAGGAAGAAGCTGGAGACCAGATTCTCTTACGCTTTGCAGTATGCCAGAGTCATGTACACACAGTTCTTTTAGTCCTCCACACACATATGGATAAATACATTTAGTACAAAGATGGTTAAAAATAAATACATATATGTCTAAACTGTACATACACACCAGTCACTTCCCTCTAAATATTTTCAGAATAATAGCAGCAGGAGAACATTGAAACTTTTTGCCTCCATTAAAGGTGAATAAATCTAACAAACGGTTTTCGGAACCTCTACTTAAAGCATACCAGTTTGGTTTTTTTGATACCAGATTACATGGTCTGAATCCCCGTTAGGAGATTTAAAGATTCTTCAAAATAAATTTAACGCGCCTAATAAAGAGGCACTGAGAGAACAAGAATGGAGGAACAAAACAGAGGCATGATCCGTCTGACAACTTGGCCTTAATTGCACCAGACGTTCACAGTAGGACAGTGAATTAGTGCAGTTACCTCTCATCACTACTGTAAAAGCCCGGGGTCGGTAGATTACTGTACCACACTCACATACAGCATAGACGTGCTAATACACACAGTGCCGGGTGCTGTCTGGTGATCTTAGCAGTTTTCTAGGTGACATGGGGTGAAATTGGGGTCAAAATGAATCTCAGTGCCAAACCAGTTAACACAACAATGTGGACACTGGGAGTGTCCTGGTGGGGCACCATGCTAAGACTTATTTTGTCTGCCTGGCATGGCAGAGGACAAACCTCTTATTTAATCATCAAGGATTCTCTCATGAGCCAGAAAGGTGTTACTCTATTGGAAAAGGGTAAAGTGTAAAAAGACAAAATGATGCATTTTAAAGCAGTGTGTGTATCAACTAAACTCAGACATGGGTGGACAGTTAGTTACTTCACTCCTACAGAAGAAGGACAAAAATGTTAAAAACTAAGAATTTTCTAGCATACAAGAGCAACAAGACTGCATCGTCAGATGCTTCTTTTTTTGTCATGTAATAATGAATTGAAGATTTTAAGAAATAACAATATATAACAAGTTAATGTGACAAAACAATATCACAGTTAAAAATCTAAAAATCTTGTTATAAACTAGAAAGTAAGTCACAGGAGCCCAAAAATTCTGAGGATTATGAAAAATGACCTGAAACATAGTTTTTTTTTCTCCCCTCTGTTTTTGCTGGTTTGTCAGGATAAATTCAGTCGCTATTTGACTTACAAGCGAATCATTTCAGCTTCATTAATCTATGGAACAACATCTATCTCATGTGACCCTATGAAGGGTTCCCAGCCCTCACAATCGCGAACTATTGCCCTCTAAGATTCATTACAAATCATAATTAGAGGGTTTTTTTCATTTAAATTGATGTCTTTAGCCTCTTATTATTATGCAGCATGATTTAATCTCAAATATTGACAAACAGAATTAGCAAATAAGAGGATCCTGATTCCAGGTAAGTTCACAGTCACACGCTGTAAATGTCATCGAGATGACAGTGTGCATCAGTTTAAGTCCTGCCATGTATTCACATGCATTCTTTGGTCCTAGTGTGTGCCTGCTGCACACATTACAGTGACTTCAGCAGCACCAGCATCTCAGAATTCCAGTATAAAGCAAGTTCCTCACACACACACACACACACACACACACACACACACACACACACACACACACACACACACACACACACACACACACACACACACACCAATGGATTGGGATGTGTGCATTTGTCACTGAACATGCGTGCATGTAAGTTGTGGATTGACTGTATTAATTAATGCAGTGCAGATGAGTCCCCTCTGAGCTGTCTAATTAGACATTAGCATGGAGATGTAATTACCTGAGAGGGCTCAACACGTTTCACTTAACTACTCTCCCTCCTGCATGGCACACTGAGCAGGTAGGGCTCAGGCTGACTGGTTTGTGCGTGAAAACGCCTATGTACTGTACTGAATGTGTGAATTTGGCTGCATTTTAAATGGAGTTTTTATGCTCTTTCAGATGCAGATGGTAGCAGTAGATTGCAAAGACCTAATTGATCTGCTCCTAAAAACAAGCTCCCCTTGTCCATCCCTCTGTCCCCTACTCTTTGTCAATCATTCTTTCTTTTTCTTCCATCTGTGATACACTGTAGCAGGTCATCCTTTTTTCCTTCCCCTCTCTTGAGTAGAAGTGCATTAGGCTTCTCTACTGAGCGACATAGGTTCGATTCTTGATCAATATCCACCACTCTACTGGCGGAAGAAAAATAAAAGGTCCCTCTCTGCTCTTCAGTCTCAAAAAGCCTCCCTTCCTCTTGGAGGAGAGAAAGAGAGCCCAGATCTGTGAGATCTGTTTGCCAGTGTCACCATAGCAACCATCACTGCCAACCTTGACACTGGAGTTGCATTGTCTGGGACCCTGACATTAGATAAATAAATTACACAAACCTTTGCTCAAATATCAGATAAATACATACAAAAAAATGCAAAAATCAACAAATTTCTACGGTCTTTGATCAAGATAATCCAAAAATGAATGCATAAGCATGACGCACGATGTTATATGCATGTACAAACACAAAATCATCTACAACCAAACACACACACACACACACACTAAAATTTGCCATCCTCTTTGATAAAAACAGACTGTTAGGCTGAGCTCAGAGGAGACTGTCAATACAAGACAACAGATTGTGAGAACCCCATGAACTCCAATACAGCCTGCAACACACCTCTTAGAGCACCAGGAAGAAATCTATGGGCTGCTGCAAGCATTGTCTTCTTATCTGTAGATGGTTCTGTCCTGTTTCCTATGAGGATCAATAGCATTAGCATGTCTGACAGAGAAAGAGAAAGACAGCCAGAAAAAAACAAAGATAAGAAGAAAAACATGCTACAGCCGACTGCTGCTCTTTGTCCAGAGTCCAAAAGTCTTTTAAAAAGACGATTAAAAAATATATGTTTTTCTTTTAAATGGGATGAACCAGCATTAAAAGCAAACTGATTCTGGTACAGTGTTTAGTTAAGGGAAAATACGATTTTTTTTTAAACTAACCCGATGAGGCTAACAGGACTGACACAACTACAATAATGAAAGCAATGTCCAATAGCCAAAAAAGCAAGTATAGTAGTATGGACATCACCCAGTTTTGTGAAAGATGGAGACAGTAACACACTGTATCTAAATGAGAGTATTACATCTGAAATAATTAAAAAGAGTACTCATTTAACTTAAACAGTTAAAGCTATCAAAGACACCAAGAGCACACAAGTTAGCTCACGGCTCTAAACAGCTGTGGTGACACGGATGTGCTGCACATCATGAACAATAAGCAGCAATACAACTTGCTGGCATGGCTACAGCTAATGACAATTCAGATGACACAGCTACGGGCGGTACTACAGAAGAAGCGACAATTGATGTAGTTTTATAAATAAATCCGTTCAAATTCGGACAGAAAAAACCAAAACTGTGACAAAGTCGGGCAATACATTGAATAAGTCACAGCAAATTTCTGTTAATTATTACCAAGGTGAGACTATGAACCAACAATTGCAGAAGTTTCTACAGAGCTGAATTTCAAGTTCTTGCTTAGCTGCTGACTTTATCTGTTTACAGTAGATGCTAGCTCCTACGGAGGAGCCTATCCAAGCTGCCGCTGAATAAGAAGCCAGCCACAAGACACCTATGATCAAATTCAGGGTCACCAGTTAGCCTAACGTGCATGCATCTTTAGACATGCAAACTCGACACAGCAGGATCCAAGAGAGTCGGCTCGCTCAGACCCTCTTGCTCAAGATTGTTTGAGGGTGCTAACTACTGCAGCACCACGCTGCTTGCCATTAAACCACATTATAATATAATGAGCTGAAAAAATGTTAAAGAGCTCAGCAAATCCTAGAGATAATAAATAAGCATGTGGTCCAGTCTTGATGCTGATTAGTTCAGTTACCAATGTATACTTTTTAAAACAGGAAACTAACTGATTTACACAGAGAATAAAGGGAGACATTATGATAAAATGCTTTGGTTCATATGTACCCCAAAAGTATGAAAACAGTCTGAGGTGACCTATTTTCCATACTGAATGTTTCACGGCTGTTATTCAGCTGGTCAGGCTGAGACAAATTGAGTAAAAAGTTTTGATTCCCCAACACTAAAGTGGTGGCGGCTACAAGAGAATGCTAATGGAATCGTGAAGCAGCTTATCATGTGAATGAGAACAATAATGAGGAGACAAAGCAGAGACAAATCCATTGTAAGTGAGGTGGAATTATGTCGGCTCAGTGGATTATAAAAGGCCTTGATCCAGTGGGAGTTGAAAAACATGGCGTCTGTTCTCACACATTTTTACACGCGCACACATTCGTGCACGCTACAGCATGTCAGAAACACGCACAGAATAATACACACTAACATCAAAACACACACATGCATAACACACAACTGTACACACACAGAAATAACCACAAAGACATAAACGTCAAACCTTGATATCTACTCGTGCTGCCAGATAATTGAATTAATTCAGCCGAGGAACAACTTCACAGATTAGTGACTTAACTTTCCAATAATAAGAAAAAACTCAGCCACGCGTGATAATTACATTTGTCTCAAATGAGGGCAGCCGTCGAAATGGATCATGTATTGCCATGCGTCCACAGTTTAACCCACACGCTCGCATGCACACGCACAGACACCTCCCCTAAGTGGCTGTGAGATAAAGACATTTTTACAATTGGAAAACAGAAGAAAGGCAGTGTGAACGTGGTTTCAGTGTATTTGCTGCAGATACATCAGGCTTCATCACTTCAATATGGAATATGGTATGTATGCACTGTCTATGTACTGTCGAATGTCTGCTTGCCTTTTATTCTTTCAAGTAGTTCTCTTAGTTCTGATTAAAGGGCAGTTGTTTCTACCACTATATTTTAATGCTATGGGGTACCATCACCAGCTGCTCTCCTAGGCTGTGATGCTGGAGTTCTTCAGACCGCTGAATTCAAGCAGCTGGATGACATTAAGGACCAACAGCAGCAACTTGGCTAGCAAGCTGGCTGACGGTAAGTACCAAGGCTAGTTGGTAGCAACAACTCAACTTTCAAAATGAGAATGCTTTGCCCCTTTTACATCGGAAGTCAGACGTCAGTTTAGGAGTGAAGTCACTCCTGATTTGACATTGTTTCAAGTAGCAATAGTCGGAAAAGCAGGCTTTCTTTTGGTCCCTGGCAAGGTAAAGCCATTCATGCATCTCTAGCAGTACAATGCAATGGCTTCTTTTTTTTTTTTTGCACTTAAAAACACAGCTGTGCCACTTTCATGGGTCGAGGCTGGTCAGAGCTCTTTGTGTGGCTTATTTAGTGCGGCACAAATAAACAACAGTGATAATACAGATTGCAAAAACCATAAAAACCTGCAAAGTCGGGTTTGGCTTCTCGACGTTTCGAGTTGGAAATCCAACTTGGAATTTCAAACTTTATATGGAATGTAGTGTAAGAGTGAGGGGATTCAACCAAACCATTTATTGGGAGTAACACAAAGCAATGCTTTTTTCCCCAAACTGTCTTAAACCTCATTTGGAAAACCCAAATGTAAAGCTGATAGATCATGTGGAACTTTAGTTTGCATAGCAATGCTAATCTGCTCATTGGCAGGCCCGTCCAAATCCTCTATATTTTTGCTTGTGAAACAAGACGGAAAAAAACAGAATCAGAGCCACGGCTGAGTCACAGTTCAACCTGAATTCAATTCAGCTGTGTCCAGTGAACAGTCAAGGTTAGAAATATGTGGCATCAGTGGCTGACCACACTAACCCTTTTCTAAAATCTATTAGAAAGCTTTCCAAGGAGTTATCTGTTGTAGCAGCAAATTAAAAGCTCATGATTGCCAAATTAAAGTGTAAAGTGAAAAGCAGTCCAAAAACTGTAACAAATTTAAGCCTTTACCTTAAACATTAAACGAGTTACAACAAATTCCCTTACTAAAGAGGTTAATTTTATCTGGATCTCATAAAAACAGCATGCATATACACACACAATCATCCAATCACGAGCAGCGTCTTGCAGCAGACAGGCAGGTAGAGAGGAAGCTAAGAAAGGTGCCATGCCGTACTTCATAGTCCCACAACACTGAATTCTCAAACTGCAAAAACAAGCCATAAAAATTCCAGAGAGTTCATTGAAAACCTCTCTAGTTACCCTTCACTCTCCCCTCTCTTCCTCCCTCTTCTGCCTCTCCTATTTCTGTCTATTGTCAGTACAAAGCATCACATTCAGGCCCCAATGACTTCTCTTATGGCTGTGGTAGGCTAAACGGACAATGGCCGTATGGAGACAAAAGCTAGTTTATTAGGCTGAAGAGTGACAGAGTAACAGGCTGTTTGTGTGTGAGAGAGAGAGATGGAGAAGGAAAAGAGGAAGACAGAGAAAGAGTGGCCCTCTGCGTTCCATTGTGGCTGGACTCACATCTGGTGGCCATGTGTGACCGGAGCAGCAGGGCTAATGATGGGCTTCCTGAGGCCAGCTCAATTAGGCCAGGCCTCACCGGACTCCCAGAGAGAGAGAGGCAGAAAGAGAGATGACTATCGACATGCTGGTTTACCGTTTGTGTGTGTTTGTGTATATGAGTCAATCTCCACTATATACATTCCCCTCCTGCTTACATGTGTGTGTGTGTATATAGACAAGCATGTCTCTCCTCTACTGATGTGCGTTTTCAGGCATTTGTGTACATGTAGTTCACCCTGACACACTCCTGATTTTTTTTTTTTTTAACAAAACAACACCTCCCTTCAACACACATACACAAGCATGCGTACACACACTCTCCCTCCTAAGCAGGCTAAAACTAACGAACAAGCTGTAAAGCCATTAACGGTTAGGGCACTGCTTTGATGGCCCCAATATACAATTTCCAACACACTTAAAATTACACAGGGCAAGAGCTTGCAACTATGTCCAAAGGCATCTGTGCCCATATCTGTGTGTGACGTTTGGTATGCGTGTGTGAGTGTTACATTATGTACAAGTAAGCACCAAATCAGGTGGGTTTCTGTGACGGTCCTTTATTATTCCTGGTTTGCAAACCGTTCACCCCAGAAGACACAGGCTGACAAACACAAACCTAATAAACAGCAAAGAAAAGCCCGTCTGTCTGTGTTAATAAAAGGCTTTATCGGGGAAATTTGATGCCAATTCTTCCCATAATCACGTGTTACTGGTCAGATGTGTATAATTAGTATTGCATAAGCAATCGCACAAACAAGAACTGGGGTTATTTGAGGATTTGAGTTTTAGCGAAAGAAAAAGGACACAGGTTAAGGTTTCAAACATGATGCTAGTCTGCGTCCTGTGTGTGGTATACGGTGACAACACATGTTAAGGTCAAGGTTTCAAGATTTCAGTCAATTGCTTAATTTACGGGGTAATTTTGAGTAGATGGAAACACTAGTACTGTAGAGAGGAACAGTCCTACGAGAAGGAATTACTCCCAAAGCCATTACGCAATACGAATCAGCAGCACCCCGTGTGTAACAATTGAATTTCCTATTCTTTAATTAGTAAAATATGACACAAGGAAAGGAAGATATTATCTTATGTTAAAAAACAGAAACTATCAGAAATCTACCTGGAAATCGCACACACTTTGTCTAACAACAGGGCTCCCTCTGAACCAAAATATGTCATCTGGACAGCTTTTGTAGATTCTGAAATGCTCGTAATTGGGTACCATTTCATCCATCTGCCCCTGGTTTTGTTTTTTCCTTCATGGCTTCCTCACTGATCAGGTCTTTGTTGTGGTGCTTCTCTATCATTCAGGTGTGGTCTGTGGTAAGAAACCCACTCCACTGTCCGTGACTTCAGCTGGTGATTGTAGTCCTACTTCTGGTCTAAAGAGCCACATTGCAAACATGACAGACATTGCTTGGTTGTCTTCCCCTGACAATCTCTAGTGCTTTCTTACAGTTAAAATGTTGATGAGGCTGATAAAAGGATCTAAATGTGTAAGAACGTTCACGAGATCAAAGATTCAGTTTAGCTGCTGAAGACGAACTTGAACCCAGAAGCAGTTACTTGATCTTCTGTCCACATCACCTTCTCTCTCTCTCAAACATTAAATCAATAATAGTCAACTGTAGTGTTCGATCCCCATCTGTTTTCAGTGGCTTCTTTTGTGTGGCTTTACAGAAGGTTTCCGTGGTTACATGCGCTCCCTCTGTGGAGGGGAAGTGGTTCTTTAGCTGGAGAATCACAGGTTTCAGTCAGGCCATTACTGCCCCGTGTAGGCACCATGAAAGCTGATTATCATTTGCGACTGCTTCTAACCTTCCAAACACAGCTGTCTGTACCAGTGTTGTTCAACAGGTGTCTGTCAAGTGCTGAAAACACCTTCTGTGTGTCAAATAATTGTGTGCATGAAGCAAACCCACTAAGTTAATGGCGTCTGCTACCTGTGCTATTGTGGGATTCAAAGTGAATGACTGGATTAACTTTGGGTTACACTGTACTGCTAAAGGTTTGCTGTATTAGAATGTGATCCTTTCTGAATACATTTTTCTTGGTAATTTCTTGTAATGTCAATGTTGATGTGTAGCTGGTGGAAAATCTTGCCCTTTCAAAAGTGTAGAAATGTGCAGACGTGTAGTTTAGTTGCGTTTGGGAGGTGAAAACAGTTCAATGTGAAAGCACATGGGAACGGGAATTAGCTAAGATTTGCTAGCTCTCTTACACAATCTAGTGGTTGCTAGTTTTGGGGTCATAGCAGTCAGTGTGAGACACAGGCAACAAATAATACTTTGGTTAAGCTAACAATGTCTTATTTCATTAATTATAATAATAAAAAATTATTACAGGTTGTTACAGAGTGTGATGGGCGTGGTTTGTGGCACACCTGAGCTCTATCGGCTCATCACGCCTCCCCTATTAAACGTGCTGGCACCTGAGGACGTTGTTGTTGCTGTTGTTATGTGGCTGGCAGCTGAAAAGCTGCAGCCGAGTGTGTAAAACGACAACCGGGAAATAAAAGTGTATAAACTGAACTATGCGGTCGGGTCCGTCGTCCTCCCTGTCACACAGAGATTAAAAGAAGCGCTGCAATATAAGCACAGCTGGGGAAAAGTTTGCTTGCAACACTACACACTAAAGTCTGACCGATATTAGCTATTTGCCAATCTAAGTATCTGTTTTTATTTCAGCTGACAATTAAATGGAAATCTAATTACATTTTAAAGTAAAGCAGAGACAACAGAAACACAACAGGGAGTGAACAGGAACGTGGGGAAAAAGTGAGGAGATGACATAGGAAATGGTCCAGGGTGGAATCAAGCCCCAGCTCCCTGCAGCCTTTTGGGATATGGATCTCCTGCTCAACACAGTAAGCTATAGCAGCACCCTAATGGTTCACTTTTAACCTTAAAAACAAGATTATACAAAACAACCACATGATCATTGTGACTAAAGTATTCTCTCGCTTTCAATAAATAGAGCTTGGGAGAGTTATTTCGCTAAAGGTGAACTCAACATATTACTTCTTCCTAAAAGGTACAAAATAACTTTTATAAAAAACACCCAAAACAGTTTAAAAATTACGCAGCATGGGCGAACAAAAGAAAAAGGCCTCCAGCCATTAATGCCATAAAGCCGCATAATGTACACAAACACACACAGTAGGAGAGCAACTTTGCTGGTCATCAAGGACAAACTGTACCACCTGTTAACAAGGCTACAGCGGCAAACCACTGGCACTTCTTCCTTCAGTCTCATTCTCTGTCTCTACAGGAAATGAGCGGGCGAATAAGCAGACAGAGATAATTACAGGCCAAACAATAGCTGTCATTTCTTTCCACATCAACCTCCTGGCCCTACCCTCCCACCGACACAACACCGTTCACTGTAATCCGTGTCCACTTGGTGGACAGAGTGGCTTCATCCATCTATTCTGTTTGTTTGCCCCTCTCCTCTCTCCCTTTGCTTTGACAAAACAAAGCATGTTAACCTTGAGCTGAGAACAGCTTTCTGCTGGCGTCTGAGGAGATATTAAGAAGGTGATTAAGTGAGATTGATGGTACTTTAATTCCCCGACAAAAATAATGGCTCTTTCCTGTTGTTTAATCTTCAATCTTCATTAAATGAGGGACACTCAAGAGACTATGGTTTTTAGCCAAAAGAAGGCCACGCTAACAAAGGACACCATCAAGGATGGTATTTGCATGTTTAATCAAAATGAATTGTAATTGAAAGTCCAAAGGAGGGTTTGGGAATGCAGCAAACTGGAGCACGAAAACAAATTGTTTAAACATGTGAAGGTAATCCTTGATTCTTTTTTTGGAATTCAGAGCATTTGACTGCAATTTAGCCACAGCGTAATTAGAGCACAATCGTCTCCTATGCATATTACTATTGTGAATTTTATTTCCGCTGTTGGTTTGGGCCGACTTATGGATTTTGCTCGCTGCTGCAACCTTGTAGCCCAGGAAAGCTTATCAAACGAACTAAAGAAAAATAAATAAAAAGTTCTGTTTTCTTAACTCGAGAAAAAGTAACATTTTGGAGATAGAAAGTTGTGAAAAAACAAAACAAAAAACAAAACAAAAAAAAAGAAACAAAAGCTATTTACATTTTCCCTGGAAGGTTCAGGACTAGTTTGAGAGTATGCTGAGGTTTGTGCGGCATTAGGTAAAATGCCCTATGACCTCCAGAACGCAGCAAGGTCCTGTGCGGGAGTTTTTGTTTTACACAAAAATCTTTTTTGTGTAAAACAAAAACTCCAGCACAGGTTCAGTTTTTTTTTTTTTTTTGGTGGATGGACTGTCCTTGAGCAAACCAGCAAACCCCTATCATTTCCCAGAGGCGCTGTCTCGAATTTGACCCTGCATTCTGACCTCCCAGTGGCGAGAGTCTAGTGAATATAATATTCTTACTTTTGGGTGATCAATTCCAAAAAAAAGAAAAGGCCAATAGAAGCAGCCTCGGTTTTTCTCTCCTACATGGAGGTCAGAACACAGGGTCAGCCGAAGAGCTACGCTCAAACAGCCGATAAGGATTCAGTGTCTTGCTCAAGGACACTTCAGCAGGGAGGACAGATGCTGAGATTCCTTCAGTTCAAGAGCAGAGTCTTCACTAAATACAGCCCCCTGCTGCTCTCAAAGAACCTGCATGAATAATGTGTATTCAGTATTTCAGAACTCTGTAAACAAGCTTACCGGATGCTAATTATCAGATACAAGGTCTTACATTTAGGGTGACTGCTCAAGGTCATTTTATATCACGGGAAATCAAAAGAAGAATTAAATAACAGAATGAAGAGAATGCAGGCTTTTTATTTGACAACAATAACATAAACTGTGGCATAAATCTCTTCAACATTTAAATCGAAATCCAAACTGTGCTCAAAGTCTCAAAAACGGGATAAAGAAAGTAAGTAAGAGGCTGTAACGGATATATTAAACTAAAGACTTAATTTAAACCCGTTACGGAAAAACTGGTAAAAAAAAATGGCAGTTTACTTCCATCCCCTTTGTGTCCTTTTCTATATTTTTCTATCAGTGACATTCAGTCAGTTTTGTGTGGTGGCCTAATGACTGACTGCAAATAGATGGACTGTCAAACAGCACATTTAGATGAAAGGGGTCCTGTCGTGTCGCGCCGACATTTTGACACCCTATCTGTGCATGTATAAGCGAGCTAGTTTGCTTCCGTGCGTGGGTGTGTGTGTTTGTGCATAAATACACGTGATGAATTGACTGCAGATTCGTCTATAACCGTCTCTCTGTACAATAGAGGCTATAGCAGCCACAGAAACAATCCTTTTAATCTACTGCATCTTTCGCGGCATCTCAGTCTGATGTCCGACTGCACAAAGAAAGGTTGGGGAGGGCTCGGCTTGGCTACCTACACAAGAGAGAGATGTTGTAGAAATTGGTATGGCTACGGCAATGGGTGGAAATGCCCGGTTGGAAAACAAACAAACTGGGAAGCTGCAAATAATGTCGGTCATCTCTTTACTTTCTCTGTAAGCCTCCGCCCCTCGTTCACAATCTATCAAGTAGCCGCTTGCAAGTATGGTGCGTGGCAATGTTGGCCGTGGAATTTGTATAACAGTTTAGTTTTACTGCATCCTCGATGAGCAAAGTCAAACCCGAACCTCAAAAACTTCTGCCCCGAAAGTCTCCAATCTAATTTAATGAGGTAAATGTGCACGCCGTTGATACATTCCGCTTCCCATGTAACGACGTATACCAATCTATTTCTGTTTGGATGTCAGAAAATGACAACCTGAATTCGAAGTCTCATCTGCTATCGTGTTTGTAATTTTTATACGAAACCTTAAATTCACAATTATGCACAATAAAGCAAATGAAAAACTGCAACAAGGCAAACGTATTAATCAATGAATCCTGACCAAAAACATCTATTCTTTAAAAAGTTTCATCCTTATCTGTTCATACCTCTCTTCCTTTTAGCGTCTGTTGCCGCTTTTCTTCCTACTAAACATAACTTAAGTTTGTACCTGTATATTAATCTACAATTTCGGTATCTCTTGCTACCAACACTCAACATCAACTTCAACGTCACCTAAAGCGACAGCAAAAAGTTTGAAAACGACCCTTCTCAAAATAATTTAACGGTTTCTAACCGGTGTCCTTTGTTGCAAAGTTCGAAAATTGCCTCTTGTACATAATAACCCGATTGGGCAACCCTAACCAATATTAGTGGCCTAGATCTAAATACTCACCTCCTCCATAAGAGAAGGTTACAATGCTAGTTCCTATCACGCAAGAGATTATTCGGGCGAAACCCAAGGAAGCATGCTAGAAACAACCGGAAACGGGAGCGACTGAGGTAAGTGTGTATTGTGCCCTGTGTGTGGGGGAAAACCATAAAGGAAAATTAGAGCAAGAGGGAGAAGGAATGAGGCCCTGAGTGTGAAAAAACGAGTAAATTCAGTCATGATATAGTGGCCTCAGAGAAGAGGAGTAGCCATGAATTTTGCAAAACTCCCTGGAAGTTCCAATGTATATTAATCTAGTTAGGCAAGAGGAGAGAGGAGGAGAGAAGGGGTCAGCAGAGGTAGAGAAGAGTAGATGAATGCAACCCCTGTTCCTTAAACAAGGC
>NW_024582375.1:4315815-4327384 GCF_018398535.1 Haplochromis burtoni
CTGGGTAAACAGGAAGTACAGCTGCGCTTTCTGTCCCCGTCCCTTTGACTCTCTGTCTTTCACCTCCTGCACCTCCCTCCTCGGCCTGTCCAAAAATACACAGCATTCCTCCTAGAACACAATTACGTTTCCCTTATCTGATACTCTTAACTTGTGAATATAATAATGCACAAAAGCCAGTAAAAATGGAAGCAAACACAAATAACAAAGGTCTTGTAGAATATCTCGTTGCCATCTCGTCACATGGTGAGGAGTCATGATAGTTGGCAATCTAGACACGCAGCTCCCCTTGGTGGGCCCTAATCCCCCTATTTCTTTAAGAGAGAGAGGGAGTAAAGAGGAGGAGAAAGGAGGCATTGTGGTTCGAGACAGTGCAGTAAAAAGAGGAGCGTACAGTACCAAATTGAGGTCGCAGCAAGACAATGGCTGCCCTTCACTGGCTCATTCACACACGGTCTCCACACAGCTCTATCAAACGCCTCTTTCTTTTCTTCTTCCCCTCTTCTGGTCTGTTCTTTCTCTTTCTTTCTCTCACGTCCGCCTTTCTTCTCCTCATCACAGAGGGATGGGGGATAATGAAAGGCCGGCTCACCCAGGCTGTTCTGGGGCCCATTGCAGAGAAGAGGACCCCTCTCCCTCTCTCTTCTCTCTCAGTCCCTCCTGCTTTTGTCACTGCGTGCCTTCTCATCTTCTCTGTTCAATGCCTTACACTAACTCCACCCACAGCTTTTGTTTTGGAGGGGAGAATGCATAATTCAGCACGATGCATAAAGGTATCGAGAAAAAAAGAAGAAAAAAACGGCACAATCACACCTTGAAACCCATTTCTGATTTGTGTTTAATGCCTTAATTAAAGAACACATCCACATGGAAAGGGTTAATATGAGCAAGGTAAAATTCAAGGAAAGTACAAACCATTTGGGGTTAAAAACAAAGTGGATTTTGCAGCATGTGCTGCCAAAAGAGTAAAAATCTTCAGCACCTGTGGCTGTTGATGCTGTTGGTGAGCACAGTGCTGAAGATGATGGGAGGGAGACGGTGCAGTGGGATAGTGTCACACTCCATGCACTCGCTGGTTTTGGGTTTCATCTCAGTGCAATATATTCGTTTGTGTAGGCTTTACATTTAACATGGTTTATATACGTACTCAGGATGATCAGCTGTGCTGTACTCTTTTTAAAATTTATGTCATATACTTTAGAGCCCCCTTTGCCTTCAGAACTGCCTTAATTCTTAATTCCTCAGAGATCGTGGTGCATATTACCACGATGACTTCAGACGGTTACGGGAGATTTTTTTTAGTTGCACATCCATGATGCCAATTTCCTGTTCCGCCACATCCAAAAGGTGATGTACTGGCTTGAGACTGTGGAGGCCGGGCTCAAGCACAGTGAACTCATTCTCATGCTCAAGAAACCAGTTTGAGATGATCTGGTGGAAGGAGCCATTAGAATATGGGTACACTGTGTTCAATAACTGAATATAACACAGAGCACATTCAAATCATTCTGATGTTTGTCGTCATGTAGACCACGTCTACATGACGACAAATTCCACTCACAAAGGTCCCAGCCAACCGAGAGGTTTCGTTGGTGTGAGGTGTTAGAGACACTCAGTGCATAACCGTGCAACCCTACCACGACTATGACAATTAACATGTTTTGTAATCTTGTTTTCTTGTGCGCTCTGACGCACATGTGAGCTGTTATGGAAGAAAACAAATGTAATATTCTGTATTCAGGAGGACACACAAATGTGTCATTCACAAAGTCACATAACCTATGGACTGCTTGTAAACAGATAAGACCATGACGAGTAAAATATGTGCCGATGAATGGATTAATAGAATCCAGAGTTTCACACGCAGACAAAAATCTGTGAATGCGTCTGCACAGAAACAAGTTAATAAGTGAAGAGGGCAAAAGCACCTTCGGGCTACGTGGGTCACAAAGGCTCATCCTCAAACCTAATTTGGCTTGGCAAACCTAATCGTTCAAAACTGATCGAATACAGAATCTGTTGGAGGCCTTTAACCGGTTTGCTGCGAGACAAGGGAGAAACAGGGATTGACATTGTTATTTAAACCAGTGAAAAACTGTCTCGCAAACGCATTTAAGCAGAAGGACATGGATTGCCTGTAGGGTTGAGCGCATGATACTGTTAAGGTGGCCATTATTGCCCCAGTGGGAAAACGCTCATGTTCTTTTGATGGTCAAGCGCTCTTCAGGGGAAAGCAGTCATATCTCATCCTACATATAAACAATGGCTTGTAGTTCAACATGTACAAACAGGGACGTAGAGAGAGGAACCTTGATATATTGATATATAGGCAGTGAATATTAACTAGAGATAAAGGCGGGGGTTAGAGGTGTCACCCTGTTGGTTTTCTGTTTAACCTCAATATTCAAAGCAGCGTGATTTTTATTTACATCAAAGTCACAGTAAAGAGACATAAATGTACTGTATAGAAACATGTATTCTTCATCTGGATACCATAGATTACAAGTCTCCAACTGTTAGAATACAGTTTAGACAAAGCAAGTGTGTATTAATATTTGCAAAATGGGAATTTTGACAGCAGTGAAGTTTGCGTTTTAATATAGCTAAAATAACAAGAGCAAAAAATTTGCGCCAAAGGGCTTTGAAATGCACAACACAGATCTTTGGTCCCTCTGGTAAAGCTTGTTACTGCCAGCCTTCTTCAATCCTGAAACCTTCTATTTTAAACTTCATATAATCAATCATATTTTAATGTGAAGTAAAATTAAATTAAATATCTATTTCTTTAGAGTTGTGGGACAGTTGTTAGCCCAAGACCAGGAATTTATCTTGGGATCTTATCATATTTTAACAGCATGCCAATCGTTGCTATTTTTTTTAGCTTGTATTGGAATTAATGCGATAACTTATTATCAGATTCATATCAAATTTAAATGTAATCTGCCCTATTAAAGTCGGCATACAACCAGTGCACGCAGACAACTTCATGGTCAGCCCTCTGTCCTCTTGTGTGTGTGGAGGGAACAGCTGCTTGATCCATCATAAACAAAATGAGACAAAACAGGAAGTCATTTCTGCCTTTTGTTTTGTTATCTGCCTGTTATTGAGTTTATCTGCCTTCCTTAACTTTTTTCCCACTGGGTGTGTTTGTCAGTAAAAAACTGGTGCATAAACCCACCCCCCAAAACATAGTCTGAGCAAGTCAAAAGCATAAGCCTGGAAGAAAGTAAAGTAACATGTCTGATACTATTTTAAGCTGTTCAGCTGAAATACAGTCTGTGTCTTTCGTCTCATGCTGGAAGTGGGAAATAAATCTGTATGTGTGTCTGCCTATCTCACCAGATAGCACTGATCTGTTTATGTGTTTTGGTCACACAGTCACATCATGGAGAGTGGATAGCGTTACCTTAACCAGGTGCGCACGGGCCCCATCCCCCAACCCAGCAGCAATGCATCAGTTATTGGCAACCGCACAGAGGTGTGATAGGACGACTGGACTGTGGAGCAGATCGGCCAACCCCAACAGGCAGTCTATGTTCCAATCCTCATCTATAGTCACGAGTTCTGGGTAGTCGCCAAAAGAACTAGGTCATAGATACAAGCAGCTCAAATGATTTTCCTCCATGATGTGGCTCGGCACAGCCTTAGAGTCGCTGTGAGGACTAACAGACAGGAAATTAATGACACAATGTAACATAATGGACATGCGTGTCACAATGCACAATGTCACAACTGAATTATGAGTTCGTCAATATAATACATTATAGCGTTCAATCCCAAAAGTATTCCGTCACCTATCCAAATAATTGAATTCAGGTGTCCCAAGTGGTTTTCACATATGTGTAAAATCAGCACCTAGGCGTGCAGACGGCTTCTGCACCTGTGACACCTGTGCAACAAGTCCAGTCGAGCCAGGCCTTCTCAGCCAACATCAGTGTCACTCGAAGAAAGGTCAAAAATTCTCAGAAATACACTCCCAAACCTTGTCTTCAGGGAAGAGTTGAAGCCATTATGGGATGTCACTCGAGTTCATATGTGTGCGAAAGCAGACAAGTGAATACTTTTGTTAATATGGTGTATTTAAAGGGCAAGTATTAAGTTGTCAACAGGTACATTTTAAAATCGCTTGTTATAGACTGTGCAGCAATCCAAAAGCTGGTATTAAATGGTAAAAACAGTCACTGCAGTGCTCTAATTCAGGACATTGCCATTTTTCTTTGCAGCTTACACAACACATACAATTTCAAAGTACCAGACAGGAAACAGGCTGACCATAAAACAGCTAACTGGAGGACACAACACACAACAGGTGGTCAGACAGACATGGTACTAATGGAACTGTTTGTAGATCTAGTCAGAGAGGTGACGCTCAGTGGCCCCGAGGGAGCAGACAGTGGGCCTGACCTTCCAATCTTACATACAGCGCAGCCACTCTCATGCTGTAATTACCTGTCACACTCTGAGCGTGTGGGTTTTGGAGGAAGGGGTGTGGTAGGAGACAACACTTGCACTTGACCCTATGTGCAACCCAACCCTCTGTTTGGCAAAAAATGACATGAGAAAAAAAAAAAAAAGCACTAGTGACATGCATGTCTACCTGAGACCCTGACTCCCCTGGCCCTCTCCCTTTCTGGTTCCCAGTAATTACCTGTGGGCATACTGAGCGGTGGGGACCACTGCGTGCTGCCAGTGAAGCACTCAGGGAGATGTGGGATTGATGCACACTCGGCGACCTCTGTGATTGGGGTTAACAACAGCCTCATTTGCATTAAGAGATGGGGCTTTCATTAGCTACAGTAGCAAGATCTCAGGTGAAGAACACACATACCTGCACACATGGCCACACATGAAACAATCAATCACACACAAACACGCACGGTGAGGATATAGCATTTAACTTTTCAGACATAACGCTCTTTTTGCATGTTTCTGTAGCAGAACTTTTACAAGACAAAACATTTTCTTTGATTGAATCTTGGCAGCTACACTGGTTACTGAACAACAGTACATACACGGTACATATGATGAAAAAAGTAACAACCTCAAAATTGGTTCACAGGCACTAAATAACTATAGACTTTGGTTTGTACTTATTAGCCCATAATGTCTGATAAAGAGCGGATCTATGCTTAGTTTGGCCTGGTGATCACCATCTATATATAAAAATAGAGGCCGGACCCTCTCAGCCTCCTATTAGGTGCACCCATGTTATTAATGTGAAACTCCATCGTCACTGTGAGTTAAATAAGAACGCTTCCTCATTCGCATATGTTTGTGTTGGTTACCTTACAAGCAGGGTGACTATCAAACAACTGCAGCTGTGATAACTTCTTCAACAATCTGCTTCAAAGTAATACAAACTGTTGATTACTGATTAGATACTGTATATAATCAGCATTAAACGAGATAAATGGGCAACTCAAACAGGACCTTATATATATTAGCTTCTCAGTGTATCAGCATGCCTACACCAACAAAGGCTGGCATGTGAACATAAAAACTGCTTCTCTAAAGAGTAGATGCAAAATAACACTGGAAAATAAGTAGGTGGGTTTTTCTGACGAGCCAACATGAAACAGCGCACCGTGACCAGCAGTGTGTGTTGCTTCTTACACATTCAACACCCAAAAAGCAACACTGGAATTTATCTGAAATTTACTTTTTCACAACGCAATGGTCCAGGATCTGTAGAAGATTAAAAAAGTCAAAATGAGATTCTTGGAGAAGGTTTTGGCAATGACATACTTAGCCATGTGCAGAATATTCCTCCATATCATCTCCCAGCACCACTTAGCAGAAGCAAATCCTGCAAGCACCCCTGAAACAAACAAGCCAGAACAAACTGGGTTTTTTTTTCTACCTTCACCAGAATGGGCGCTTGCAGGTTTTGTTCTGGCAACGAGAGATTCTGGCAAAACTACGGTGCCCCATCTTGAACTGGAACAGGTTTGATTCACCACGTTAAACAGGAAGTTTCTTCATAACACTAAGCGATACAAACATTTGCAAGCACAGAAAAGCCATCACAGACAATATACAACCTAGGACAACTCAGTGTATGTCAGAGGAAAACAGAGTCACGCTACAAAGCGGACACTTCCCTCTGTGACACCTACAAATGCTCACACACACACACAGTCACACACTCTGTCCTGCACTGTCATGTATAATTCAGCGTGTGGCCGGGTGGGCAGATGCCTCATCCCCAGGGGGTCCCATCATGCCTTCACTAGGATGAAACATTTAACAGCACAGGACAAAATGGAACACGTTCAATGAAGAAACAGGAAGGGTTTTGGAAGAACACAACATTACAATTGTAGTCAGCACATTATTGCTTTATATACTTACATATCAGTCCTTTAAGCCTGTTACTAGTAGTACAATAAATGAATAATAAATGAAGGGATGAAGTTATAGTCTCAAAGCTGAGACCACTGCCATGAAAACTGACACACAAGTTAATATCTGAAGGCTGTTGGGCTTTTCCTTTAATAATATTGCCCTTGAAATAGCAAACATTCAAGTCCAACATACGTTTAATCAAAATTAAAAACGAACAGTTTGTAATCTTAGTGTGTCACAGCCTGGCTACCAGTTTCATCAGGTCGTTCCATATATTTAAACACAAACAATATAGAAATGAAAAAAAAATAACAACAAACTTTAAAAAAATGATCACAATTAAGTGTGAATGAAGTGATGGGGATGCTTTCAATGAGTAAATCATAGTATGGGATATACAAGTACTACAAGGTAGCTGAGGTTACAACTGTGCTGTCGAAATTTTCACAGAAGTTGTTTCCATTCAGGAAATAAAGTGGCAACGATCAACCAGAGACTCCTTGTCTTCTTAAAAACACAACGCAACAGTCGAGGAGTCCGTTTGGGCTGACTTGTTGCAGCGGGGTGAAACAGAAACCGGTTACACGGGGAAAACTAATAATTCAAAGTACCATGTGAGTTTAAAGGGGACTCCCAGGGTTCTTGCTGGAAATTAGACTTCCAATTAAGCCTAACCAAAAAAAAGTATTTAAAACTGCCCTACTGATAAACATTTAAACATACATTTGAATAACACTGGCTGAAGACTGCATTCAAACCTTAATGGGAACACACTTTCACACAGAAATGTAAAGGGCTGACTCAAACACAGCTTCTCCTTCTAAGACACAGATACTTGGAGAAAACAAATAACCACTTGCCTGCACGCACACAAACACACAGACACAGACAATCACACACACAGTAGTGGGTCATTAAGCGAATCGCAGCACAGCTGTAAAAGTGCTTTTATAGCAGCCTAAGTGAATATCGGTACAGAAACAATATGGCTGCATAATATCAATATCATGTTCCATATTCAGCGCATGATGGTACAAAGAAGAGGAAGCTGTGCGTGAATGCGTGTGTGTCTGCGTGAGTGTATGTGTGTGAATGTGTGCCAGCGCTTGATGGAGCAAAGGCGAAGAAGCTCTGTAAGTGTGAGCAGATGCTGATGCTTTGTGTCTCTGCGTGTGTGTGTGTGTGTGTGTGTGTGTGTGTGTCTCTCTGCGTGTGTGTGCGCGTTTGTGTGAGAGAACCTAAGCAGGCCTGGAGTGAGGCCAGGCGGCTGTAGACTGTGCATATTAATGTGTTATAACCTTGACACAGACGGCGCTGCTGATGCTGTAGAGGAGCTTCCTCTGATGACATCATATAAGAAGACAGGAACTCCTGCCTGATTTAACAAAGCGAGACATGACTCCTTACAATACCTTCCATCTCCACCCCCCTCCCGACTCCTATATTCTATCCCGTTCCTGTCTTTTTCTTTCCTTTAACGCAACACCCTCCTCCACCTCCATCAGTACCTCCCGTCCCTCATACTGTGCCATCTGTGTACCTCTCCAGTGATTCATAACTCTTCTTCTCTTGAGTTTGTCAAACAACTCTTATCCCTCCCAACCAAACACTGCGCGCTCACACACATCATCAACCCATTCCCTTCTTTCCTCACACCTGCTGAACCATTAGCTACTACTAGCATTCTACTTTCTCCTCAGTAAATCTTCTGCTTTTCTTCCTGCACTTCTCTTTCTTTAATCCAACCTGTCCTCCTCACATTCCTTCCCTCCCCATCCACATTCCTTTTTGCCTTTCATCCTCATCTTCTCTCCTGTATTGTATCACCATCATATCTTTTACTCTTCATCACCTACTACCGCTTACCTTCTATTTCTTCCTTTTGTCTAACCTCGAGTGCTCTGCATTAACTCCATCTTCTTCCACTTTCAACCCCCTCTATCATAACTTCTTATAACCTTGTCTCCTCTCAACTTATCCCTCCAAAGCATGCACACTCTGCCCTTCTCCCCTCATCTATACTATGCTACTATCCAGCTGATCACGCTGCTGCTGTTTTTTTCCCCTCTAACCCTCGCCCTTTTGTTTAGTCTTTTTCTTCTAATTTCATCAACTTCTCTTCTCTCCATTTTTCACCCAACCCTCACCTCCTGTGCCTACTCGTATTTATCCTGACTGAACCAACTCTGCCCCTTTCATCTTCACCTTACATCTTTCAGCTTGTCCTCTTTTTTTCTTCATTTCTTTCAACTTTGTCCCCTCACACCCCGGGTCTTCCACCACCTTACTGGCCTCTCCTTTGCCCTTGTGGATCATTATCATCATTCTCCTCCCATTTTCTCTCCCTCTGTCTCTCTCCTTTGTGACTGTATACAATTCTGGCTTCACTACTAAACTCTTTCTCTCCCTTTCGGTCTCACTGTGTTTCCATTCTCTCTCTCCTCCACCCCCCTTTTCTCTCTCTCTCTCCCTCTTTCAGCTCACTGCCAGGCTACCACAGCCCAAACTGTTCAGCTGCAACTGTTCCAAGCCCAATAATTACAGCTTGTCAGAAAGAATTAATTTTCTCATTTCTCATAAAGACGTGTAAAAAATTACCATGTTATTATAACGCTGCCACTCTCTTGAGGCACCAACGAAAACCAAATTTAATTTCGGAAATTCTTCCCTCGCACATTAAATTAAACACATAAATAAGAGTTTAGGAATTGGGGGGAGGTTGTCGGGCGGGGGAGCATATGTTCGTTAGGCCAGCCCCAGCTCTGGGTAATGGCCGTCGTAATGTTTTGATGGGCCCGGCTATTGGTAAGCACCAATACATTTGCATGATCACCGTCGCGGCAGGCAAGCGAGCTGCCAATTAGCTCTCGTACAGCTCTGGACAGTGCTGGGAGAGAGAGAGGGAGGACATGAGATCTGTTTGGCATTAGAAACACACAGCAAGATATGGAACAGAGCTAATTAACAAGCACGTATGGAGAAAAGCAGATTTACTGCAGGGAGATGCTCTAAGGGACTTTTCATGGAGGATCGTATCTGTTTAATATATGTTAAGGAAAGTAGAGCAAGGCTTGCTTCAGTGCTGATAGACTGAGATGCAATAACATCAATTAGAAATACAGTGTCTTTAAATAAAACATATTGAGCACCATTCTCAGTTACTGGATAAAACACTGCATCATATACTATACTGACCCTACTTCTGGCGTGACCTATGACCTCAGTAAACACTTTCCTGATTTAAGCTCTTATTTAAGGGTGTTCATTTTGTATTTAGAGCCAGACAGAGCCCTACAGCAGGGTATGCTCTGACTTTACTGTGCTGACGATATAACGTCGTCTTGAACTTCACAAAGACGTTTGTTTCTGTTATCTGTAGAGCAGAAAGTAGACACTGCCTGCCTTCAGGGAGAGGCCTACACGCACGGATTCATGTGCATTTTTAGCTCACAAACTTGTGAACATTGCTGCTGCGCGACTCAGAGTGTTGTCCTGATACTCATTCCTTCTTACTGTTCACGGCAGGCCAAAACAACCCCCAGGCGAAATGTCCCGATACTCCCAGCAGGCTGATGATCACGTAAGTGTAAGATAGATGACTATACATTAAAAATCCCTGTATGTACAGCAATGTTTCAGCATTCCTACATTATACAGTAGATCAATGACAGTAATGTAGTACTTTAGGTATCATTTGCCAAGATTATATCTCCATCTGGCAAATTATCCAGTTCATTAGAAGACTTCAACATGTCGTCACACATGTATGCCAGGCCAAAAGAGAGAAAATGCAAGGGAAACAAGCAAATGCAGGTGTCACAGCTCCCTTCTGAGCCTTTGAGTTATTTCCCGATGACAATTCACACACTGTTTGGTGCTTACAAAATGCAGAAGTCGAATACTAAAAGCGTGAAGTCAGACGTTAGAAAAGTGTGATCAAACTGATGTAGAACATCAACCCCTCTCAATCTGATGGGAAACTCCCACAATGACACAAATTCACCCAAGCACAGATGAACGAGGTGTCCCCTCCAACTCCCCAGCACAGTGAAGACAGGGACTTTCCCTGCCTGCAGCACGGCACGCATATACACACACATTCCCAAGCGCACACACAGAGAATAAGGTCACCCCTGGTTGGCACACACGCAGTAGGCAGAGTCATGGCTGATTTGACAAGGCCGCGACAAACGTTCATACATCCATACAAGTACACAGTGGAACGCACGCGCACACATGCACGCACACACACACGGAGCATGGTCAGTGTAACCAGTGCCAACTAAGTCTCCTCAGCAAAGCAGCGATGGGTCTGCAATCTGTGATCGTGACACTGCTTTGACACACACACTGTCTGGATTTCCACTCACACGTAAACGCATGCAAACACACAAAGAGCAAGAAAACACTACCACGCTGTTTTATGGTCATTTGTCTTGTATCTGGTTTTGCTTTCACTGTCTTCTTCTGACTCCGGGCCCTGCGCACCACACAGTTCTATCCACTGTGACATGTCCTTATATTTATAGGAATTCAAACTGTCGAATTTATTTCTTAAAGTTTTGAGATGAGTAGTGAAAGTTCCAGAGATAGAGGCATATGAGTCTCAGGGCGTTTTCACACCTGCTATGTTTAGTCCGTTTAAATCCAACACTGGTTTGATTTCCTCTTTAGTGGGGTTCGTTTTATTTTGTGAAGACTTCGCATTAAAGACAATATTCATGCTGTAATAAACTAGAACTTGCCAACCGCAAGCTAAGTTTAATAAGTTAGGGAGAGTTTAATAAACTCCTTGCTATCTAAAATATAACAGGACACCGGAGTAAATTCTGGAGCATCTCACACTTCTGATAATCAGCTGTCTGCTTGACGTTTATTCAGCTGTGTAAAAACTATAACTTTAATCTCAGCCAAACCGATTTACTCAGGAACAAATAAAATACTGAAAAAAGCCAAACAATAACATTTTTAAGTTATCTAAGTGACTCATATATCATGTTTAACCTGAGTAGCGAAAGACGGCGGTGGGTTTGAAAACGATTTGCCGGGAGTCCGGTGTTCTCACGGCGCTAGTGACCTAGCCCCCGGCTAGCTATCGAGCTAGTGGGTAACAGACGTCTCCGAAAACGTCGGAGCGCTTTTGAAAATATGTGGTGTCCTGATAAACTGAGCAGATATTTGAGGTTTACACAGCTACATTCTCGCCTGAAAATATGTTAAATAA
>NW_024582375.1:4327621-4337783 GCF_018398535.1 Haplochromis burtoni
AATCGTGACTAGTCGACTAATCGTGGCAGCCCTACTGTATATCACTAGATGATCTGTTAGAAAGCTCTCATGCACTGGTTTGTGACATGTTTCAGTTTCAGTCTATCATGTGGAGGATACTGAAGAACAATGGTGTGTATGGCAGGGCTGCAAGGAGAAAGCACTGTTCTCTGCAGAGAGCGCTTCCCATCTGCACATGCATGAGTCAGAAGACTGTTTGAACAGTGTTTCTTGGATAGATGAGATTAAAATAGACATTTTCATTTACGTGAGAAGGGTTATATATATGGAGCAAGAAAAAAAAATGCATCACACTATTAAAAATGTATCCCAATCAAGAAACATGGTGGCATTGGCATCTTTGGTTTTTTGCTGCATCTGAGCAAATATGGCTTGTCATCACTGATGAAGCAATGAAACTATTCAATTCTAAAATCATCAGGACATCTGTCAGTGATCTAAATGATAGGAAAAGGTATGATGATAGGAAACAACGACAGAAATAACTGAAAAGAGCCTGAAGTGAGCACTGAATATGAGGACACAGACCTCAGAGCTGAAGCTGTTCTGAGTACGACAATGGTCTAAAAGTCTTCAGTGCTAACCCAAAGGACGGTTCACCGGGCACCTTAAACATTTAGCTGCAGTCACTGCTGCACATGAGATCAACTCAGACACTAAAAGCAACATTTCAAATGCTTTTTCTCTTCACTGATATGCAATGGATCGTTTTCCTTAAAACTATTTTGTCTAATATTTTTAATGTATTTAATTTTTAAACCTCACTTTAGAAATTTATTAAAGTTTCAGGTCATGTTTATGCAGAAATCTGGAAAATAATAAAGGGTTCACATTTTCTTCCCATAGCTGTATGCCTATGTAGACTAAAACAATAGACTATATCTGGAATATCTGAGTTATAAAGTGCACCACTCTTAACAGGAAAAAAGGCCCTTACCAGTTACTTGATGAGCAATATGAAGGAAAAAAATACCCAGAAGTAATCAGCTGCTCTGTCCACTTAGCCCCTTCAAACCTGGACACAAAGAAGAAAACAATAAAATAAAGTAATTGTATGACTATCCTGTGGTACATAAAATTTTTATTTTAAAAAAAATCAAAGAGGGTGAAACTGAGAAAGGGAGATTTATCAGTGGGAAAGTCACAAATAAATATAAGTTTGACTATTTGACTTTTTCAGCTTTTTGACATTTCTCCCATTAAAGGCACATGTATGGTGAAGTAAACTGCAGCCATACCGAGTCCAGTGGTCATCAGACTTTCCAGCACACAGGGCTTCTATGTGACAAATTGCTCTGACTCATAACATGAGAAGTAAAACTGATGGTTTACAGAATAAAGACACAGAAAGTTAGAGGAAGGAGGAGAACGAAAAAAAGCTGAAGGCGACAGTCAATAATTCTATCTTAAAGAACCTTTCCTTCTTTCCTTCCTACTCCCTTTCCTCTGCCTGACCCTCCCCCCTTTGCTCCCCACATTCTTCTTACCCTCGCCCCTTCATACCAGAATTCTTACATCTATAAATATCAACAAGAGAGTCTATAGAACTACATACACACATACTGTAAACACACACACCAGTCTAAACCAATGAGCACAGTGGCGTATTGTGCCAGCAGAGCCAATACACACTTCCACGGCCATTACTCCCCATGGAAACAGGCAAGCGCGTTCGCACACACATGTGATGTTGACGTTGTACCCGCACAGTGGCTGCCTTAGACAATAAGCTATTTCAGGGCCAAATCGCTGACAAAAATCCATTTTTCCACCCCACTAAAAAAGATCAGGAATGAGGGAGGGAGAAAGAGCAGGATAGAGAGAAAAGCTGAAATCAAATAAACAGTGGCGTACATCTCTCTTAAGCTGGATTTATCTCTGTATTTTGTCATCATTCTAATTTATTCCCCAACCTGCTTACAATTACCGCCTTTTCAAAACTCATATTGCCGGCTTGTTGTTGTTCTAAGAGAGATTGCGTGGTAGCTGCAAATGAATGAGCGGGGGACTTGCATAAGGTGGAAAAGCTCCTAGTGTACTTTTGTAGATTATCCACTTGATACCGATTCATTTTCTCCCTCTCTTGTCACAGTTTTCTAAAGGAGGCGATGTAGGACAAACATGCAAATGCACACAAAACACACACACAAATGTACGCGTAGATACAAACGCACACAGTACTGTAGCGGAAGGGAGTGGGCTCATCATCTTTAGTTGTGATTACAACACTTGGCAAGCTCTCCCCTGCCTGTTTGCCTGCCTATTGCCTTACAAATGGATTAGTAAGCCCTGTTCCATTTGTGTGTGTAGCTTCTCTGAGATTTAGGCTGACTTACAAATAACACCAATCAGATTTGGGAGCAGCCATTGTGTCGTCTTTTCTGGGGGAATATTGAGCGATATGATTTTTGGGACAACACTGGAAAAACCTTAGGACTGTGTGTACTTGTGCGTGTACGCATGTGTTGAGAAGATTTTTACATGTCTCGTAACGAGAAAGTCTGCCTTCAACTTTTGGAGTCAGTCAGCAGTTAATCCCTGAGAGGACTGCTCACTCATCCCCACTTTGCCTGTAATATAAAGGACGACAACTCCAATCTGAGAAAGAGAGGAAAAGCAGGCAGGCTTTCCAATGTACACGATCTACAGAGCAGAACTGTTCAGTTCATTGTGAAAACGACTGACGAAAAAGACAGAAAAGCTTTCTGAGAGACAGACAACTGTTTCGGTCTCGTACATTGTTGGTGGATCCCAAATTTGAAGATAGAACAAATGTTCTACTAAAAGCTGCGTGTGCCCCGACATCTCAGTGTACATGATAAATGCACTGCATTTATATAGCACTTTTCTAGTCATACTGGCCACTCAAAGTACTTTACAAGCTGTGTAACTGCTTCTGTGTGTGAATGTGTGAGGTACTTTTCGAGAGGAAGGTTACAGCAGAAATAGTACGCAAGAAGCACCAAACAAAAGAACAGTCGATCAGCATGCATTTGGCCCCATTTCTATGGAGAGAAATTTGCCTCAAAAGTGTTACGAATGCGTACGATATGATTCACAAGCATAAACAAATGTAGTCATGCAACTTTTGAGGACTCACAAATGCGTGCTCCGATCCAGACACAAATATGAAGCATTGTGATCACATGGAAACTATTTTACAAATGCGTACATCCAAACCTGAATAAATGGTGATTATTTATGCACAGCGTAGTAAGTTCAGCTTCCCGAATTGGATCGTTTTCTCTTTCAGTGCATACAAATGTTTAAAAATACATTTAACATCCCTCTCGCTCACTTACAAAACCTTAAATGCACATGCACCAGTCGCCTGACACAAGTCCAGTCATTAAATTTCCTCCCTACTAAATATTCGACAGTCAACTGTTAGTGGCATTAAAACAAAGTGGAAGTGACTGGGAATTACAGCAACTCAGCCTCAAAGTGGTAGACTACAGAAAATCACAGAGCGGGGGTTTGTGGATGCTGAGGCAAATGGTGTGCAGAGGTCACCAGTTCTCTGCAGCCAATCGATACAGACCTCCAAACTTCACATGGCCTCAGATTAGCTCAAGAACGGTGCACAGAGAGCTTCATGGAATGGGTTTCCATGGCCGAGCAGCTGCATCCAAGCTCACTGCAGAGTGTCAGATGCAGTGGTGTAAAAGCCCACCAACACTGGACTGCAGACCAATGGAAATGTGTTCTCTGGAGTGACGAATCAGACTGCTCTGTCGTGCAATCCGATGGATGAGTCTGTGTTTGGCAGTCGCCGGGAGAACGGTATTTGTCTGACTTTGCCAAGTGTAAAGTTTGGTAGAGGGGGCATTATGGTGTGGGGTTGTTTTTCAGGAGTTGTGCTCGCCTCCTTAGTTCCAGTCAAAGGAACTCTTAATGCTTCAGCACACCAAGACATTTTGGACAATTTCATCATTCTAACTTTGTGAAAACAGTTTGAGGATAGCCACCTCCTGTGCCAACATTCCAAAATTCCCATGAACTCCTAAACCCTATGGAAAGTGTTCCCCAAGTGGCAATACTACTGTACTACCTCAAAACTTGAGGCAGGTAGTTGGAAAAGTAATAATCAAGTTTAGAGTTTCTGGTCATCTGTAAAGCAGCTTGCCCCAAAGTTAAATTCTTTCATTAGTTTAACTTATCAGTTTAACTTCATAATTGCCCAATTGTTTCTCTGATCTAACAGCATCTAATTTTTTTTTCATGAAGGGGAACAAAATATCTCACTAAAAAATTATGGATAAATCATTTTTAAACTGGATTGACTAAGACTCTTGCTGAGCTTAAGTTGAATTCACAAGCTGCGTAAGTATTTCTAAAATAACGCATTAAAGTTCTTACATATAAACCTGAAGTCACCAAAATACATAATGTGGAGTTTGGAGTCATACCACAAATGCAACAAATCTGTATCAGAAAATTGGCTGCATGGATATTGCCAAATCAGATTTTTATGCCATAGGGTCACGACTCAATAAATGCCTAAAATTTGGTGAGACTAATACATCTTAGAGAGCATACAACAGTTATTCTGGGTGTAACATGTGTTTCAGTAACCAGTATGATGGGAAAAACTAGACGAATCCCATCCACAACATTGATTACAAATGTAGTTACACTATGGGGAAGAACAAAACTTACTGAACTTGTAAATCTCAAAATTTATGGGAAGGGTGAAAGCTAATTACTGTGAAAAACAAAATTATAATAATACTTACTTATATAAAACTGGTTTGTAAATCATCAGTGACAATTATCTGAATGGTTATAAAAAATTTATATGGTTAATTAATATTGCAATAACATATGAAGCAGTGCTAAAGCTATAAGCAGGTGCAATATAATACATTAGACATGTATGATTTATAAAGTAATCAGATTTCTTACACAAACTATCTTGACTGGTGATCTTAACACACACAAAGAATTATAAGTGCCCCAACTTAGTGAAAACGTAGCTACAGTGGACACACATAAAAGACAAAAGCAAAAGCATCTGTTTTAAAATAAATATGAAACCTTTTTGTTTGATGATTTGCTAGAATATGCAGAATTTTCTGGTCTTTTTTTTTTTTTCCAATACAATAGCAGAATTGTTTTGGGGGGTTTTTTTGTGTGGAGGACTAAAAATTCTTTGTCTAACTCTTGGTGACTGAGCAGGATTAAAACAGTATTAGAAAAACATATTGACATATAATGTGTGTGCACAACAAACGCTGGCTCCTTGAAAATAAAACATTTTTTCATGGTTTATTATTTTCTAGGTGTGCTCAGCATTGAAGAGGTGATTCGGGTTAGTCGATCAGAGGTGAGAGACTCTTTTACCCAGGCACCAACTGCGTGTTTTTTTAAACCAAGCCCGATCACACATATGATTTTAGCCTGAGATCAGCACAAAGAGTTTGAAGTAGCTTGCTCCAGAGCAACTATCTGGTCACAAACTCTCCTCTACCATTTATAAACATTATAAAATGAGAGCACCAATTTTAGTGGAGGAGAACAAGGAGTGTTTGGTATATGGGAAAAGTGATTGTGTGCGAGTGTGTGTTTGTGTACACATATGTGTTTCTGCCAACCCAAGAGTACAGTTTGTGTGAATAAAGCTTTAAGCTGAGCCTCCATTAAGCCCCTTTCAACACAATGCCTTTCTCTCTGAGAAACTCTCTGATGGAAATCTGCTTTTGTTGCTGCAGTTCAATGTCCCTGCTATCTCCTGATGGAAGGAGAGAAAGGAAGGTCTGAATGGGCCTCTATAGTTTTATGTTCCAGACAGTTCACACACACACATGGCAAATAACACACAGTCCTTGCTCTTCTACAATGAAATCAATGCTCTCAGTTTTCATCTCTGCGCACAGCATCTCACAGTGCCAAAGGCTTCTTGTGATCAAACACCACATCATGTTCTGCAACTTCTGATACTGTTGCTAACACAGTGCTGCTTTTGTAGTTCAGTGTTGCTGTTCATTCACATTGTATTCAGCTGCAATAAAGGATGGATTTTTTGGGGGGGTCAAACAATACAAATCTTTTTTTTCTTGCTTACTGATTATTTTTTTCCGATGCCATTACCCCTATATTTGCCTTACCTTTACCCTCAACTAGTATTGATTATAGTTTATAGAGCTTCATTTAAAGTCATGTATTATTCACCTGCAGTCCTCTTGAACAAAGTTTTAAAAGCTTTTACCTCCAAAATTACATGATCATAGTAACAATTTGGCTTTTATTGTTTTAGAAGAACAATAACATTCTCATACTCATAACACAGATTGCCAAACAGTGTGAGCCAATCATGTGATGAGTCTTTTGGCAAAAGGGGACTCGACTTAACTGGTTATATTCCAGCTACATTCCTATATAATCCAGGTTTGTAAGCACCTGTTTCATTTTGCATTTAAGCTTCTGTCCTGCATCAATTATGTTATTATTTATGGAGGAATTTTGGAATTTCTGTTTCAATTCTATGAGGCTCTGGTTCGACTCTGAATGCAAGTAGTTAATGTGTCAGTACATGGCAACAGGTTTACAATTTTCACTGATTTATCACAAACAAATTACATGAAATTGCCATTTTGAGCACACTGACTGCATTTTATTGACGTCTTGATGCACTAAACTTGCTTTGAAGACTATAACTGACAGCAAGCAGTTGCCGTATTGGTCCCATTGCACATTGTCTCTAATATGACTGTTTTCTTAGTATGACTGTAGCATAAATAAGGCTGATCAAGACCACACACCAAAGCACAATAGTGACAAAGAATGTTCCTCAATTTAGCTGAATTGGGACTTTTAAAACAAACAAAATATATAAAAAGAAAAGTGAACCTATGTTAGGAAATACATGCGTGGTTTGAACAGGTGTGCTGAGCTGCTGGTGCAAAAGTTATCATGGGGTCAGGAGAGTCTTAGAATTGAGCCCGATTGTTGAGAAGGATAAGACTTTAAAAGAAGGAAAATGGACAAAGAAGACAGAGAAACACAAGCGCAGCTTTAAAGACGGGCTTTAGCAAACAGAGTGGGAAGATCACAGGGCTGTTAGTCGGCCATGTATCACTGAGACATTTAAAGTAAGCTTAAGAAAGAGAATCCTTTTAATGCAAAGATTAACACTCAGAGATAGCAGCCTATTGACTGCTACTGTGTTGGTTTACATTAGACGGTACAGGTAATGAATACAATGGCTGTTCAGTGTACATGCAAAACACTGATCAACTGGAACCATCTGCATGCAATCTACAAAGACACTGTCACACACAGTTAATAAACCTCAACCACACACACACACACACACACACACACACACACACACACACACACACAAA
The DNA here is from genome assembly GCF_018398535.1 of Haplochromis burtoni. NCBI lineage: Eukaryota > Metazoa > Chordata > Actinopteri > Cichliformes > Cichlidae > Haplochromis > Haplochromis burtoni. Next base: position 4,334,989 of record NW_024582375.1, read on the forward strand.
GATTAGTGCATACAGAGCCTCACAGAAGACAGCAACAGAGGCATGAGGAGTCTCGAAATGAAAATGAGTTAATGCACAAACACAGACAGTGACTTCCACAGATGGGTGACTCGAAGCATCTGACTGGGTGAAATGTGAGTGATCTGATTGAATTATAGACAGGATACAATGGAGACAGACCGCCAGGGTCCGGCCTGTAACCTCACATCACTATTGTGTCCGCCAGCATGCCATCAGGGTGAACACAGGACAACACTGAAGGAGAGAATGAGAAACCAAGCCTGACGACATTTTCTGGGGAAAAAAAAAAAAGGAATTTTTTTTTTGGTGAACTAAAAGAGTTTGGTTGCAGTTGGGGCAGAGGCAGCTTCCATTAAATATGGCATTGGGGAAACAATTTTCAAAGGAGACCTCCAGCCGGTCATAGCAGATGGCTGCCTAACCCTGATTCTGCAGGTTTCTTCTTGTTAAAAGGGAGTTTTTCCTTCTCACTGTCGCACTCGGGAAGGGGGTCATCTGACTGTTGGGGTTTTCTCTGTATTCTTGTAGTCATTACCTTAAAATATAAAAAATTTTAAGGTAACTGTTGTTGTGATTTGGGGCTATATAGATAAAAGTGAATTAAAAGGAACATGGGGAGTTTCTGTCATTTGCCATTTCTTTGAGCACTGCAACTTCAAACTGACTCACATCCTATTTGTGGTTACAAGCAAAACTCAGAAAACCACACCCAAAAACAGCTATTCAAGTCATCCTAGCCCTTAGTATTTTTATTAGCACTATTTTTGTGTATCATACCTTTAAAAACTCGTGGTGCATGCTCCAAACTCAACATTTGACACACCAGTCCAACTCTTCTTCTAGCCGTATAAAAGTCCTTGTAACTTCCTGGAGAATAACCCCAACCATACTTTTTTTCTTTTTACAAATACTTCAACCAGAATATGGTATAACATCTCTGAATGCCCACTTGCTCCTTACAGATTACTGCTAACTTTTAAATCAACCCAAGCCTGAAAATTCAATTTTTCATGGATATATGGATGCTAGACTTGAGTGGAACATGTGAGAATAGCTACACTGATCCCTTCATTGTAGTCAAAGGAGCTTGGAATGTTTTTAGCTCTTAATGGTGCCTCTGTGCTCAGTTAATTTATAGAGCGTGGAGAGCATCTAAACCCAGAAATGGCTAATCAAGTCGGACTTAACACACAGTTATGTATAGTTTGTGTATGAGCAACAGCAGTAGCAGCATCTGCTGGGGTCACAATGTTGAAGTCCAATCTTGTTTTATCAAATTAATACTGCCCTTCTCAGCATGCTTCCGTGAACACACACAAACACAGTTGCACAGTTGTGCACCTTCATCACTTAATCATGTTATGCATAGCATGCCGCAGTACAACACAGAGACAATACACACAGACTCCAAAACAGTATTACATTATTGAAGGGTAAAGGTTAAGGAGAGAAGACATCATTGCAGGGTCATCTTTTCAACATTTCTTTACAAAGTCTAATATAAACCGTTATAATAGCTTTATAAACTTATGTTGAAATTAAGTTAGTGTTCCATCATAAATATTTAAAAAAACCCAATGAACTATTCAAGCCTTCAACAGCAAACATCAACAGTACGTTACACTATTCCATCCTCAATTCAATATAGAAAACAACATTGCAACAGCTATTTCATTTATTCCTTCATTCATTTAAAATGGATTGTGGTTATAATTCGGCATTCTGTAAATGATAATGTTAACAATAACGAAAAGCACTTCATTATGTTCCACGGGCAAATTAATGCCCTGGAGAGCATTATATGAAATAAAGGCTGGTCTAATATTATACAGACAATGCACCACTGAGTCCAAAGATGTCATCCTGAACTACAACTTGCTGGAACAAATGTGCTTAGCAATTATGCATCAGTGACATCAGGGTATTGTATTGTTGTATGGACAAGGACGCGTCTCAGCACCTTGACCCTTTCTCAGAGCTGGCCAATAGCTATTCAGAGAAACGGTTTCTTTTGAAATACAACATCCCTACTTTTCTTTGCCAAGTCTAAATCAACCCAGGTAATTAGAATTCTATAAACAAGGAAGAATAAGGCCTTTCCTGTGCCGTCTTTGTGAGCCAGAATGGGTACAATGCATGACTGATGGATGTCAGGACACCAGATTCAGAGCTCTGAGACCTCTACAGAGCTACAAACAAACAGACAAACATTTTAGAGATGGAACGTCACAAACAAAAATCATAATGCCGTTATGTCCTGTTGTCTAGAACTCTCAAACAAATGCCTGATTATTCCTTTGCATCATGAAGTTCATCCAGTGAACTTCATGATGCACTTCAATTTTTTTTAGTTGTAATAAACAACCAGTGTCTGAAGCTTTGGCCATGGAAAGAACAGGGAAGGACACTTGTAGTTGCAGGGGTACTACTGGCAACTGTTGGCTGAAAAATTCTATAGATTTGTTGCTAAAGCTCAATGAAAAGTTGATAAAGTTGTTGCTAACAAAGTGAAGTCTGAAAATTACTGTTTTGAGAGGGAGAGATGGCAGACACCCAAGCTAAGATTTTATATTTACATACATTAAAAAAGGAGACTATTCAAATACCAAATTAAAAACAACAAAATACAGAGTAGATGTATTTGAATAGTTGGAGATGAACATAACTATGTTTTAAAATCAGTTCATGCAACATGAAAATACTAATTGAAGTTCCACATCTTTAATGCAATTACTAGATGTTAAGGTTAAGAACACACAAAGTTCTGGAAAACA
>NW_024582375.1:4339839-4355144 GCF_018398535.1 Haplochromis burtoni
TTAATAGACTTGCCTTAGCACACATGCCCTGTACACACACACACACACACACACACACACACACACACACACACACACACACACACACACACACAAAGATTAGTGCATACAGAGCCTCACAGAAGACAGCAACAGAGGCATGAGGAGTCTCGAAATGAAAATGAGTTAATGCACAAACACAGACAGTGACTTCCACAGATGGGTGACTCGAAGCATCTGACTGGGTGAAATGTGAGTGATCTGATTGAATTATAGACAGGATACAATGGAGACAGACCGCCAGGGTCCGGCCTGTAACCTCACATCACTATTGTGTCCGCCAGCATGCCATCAGGGTGAACACAGGACAACACTGAAGGAGAGAATGAGAAACCAAGCCTGACGACATTTTCTGGGGAAAAAAAAAAAAGGAATTTTTTTTTTGGTGAACTAAAAGAGTTTGGTTGCAGTTGGGGCAGAGGCAGCTTCCATTAAATATGGCATTGGGGAAACAATTTTCAAAGGAGACCTCCAGCCGGTCATAGCAGATGGCTGCCTAACCCTGATTCTGCAGGTTTCTTCTTGTTAAAAGGGAGTTTTTCCTTCTCACTGTCGCACTCGGGAAGGGGGTCATCTGACTGTTGGGGTTTTCTCTGTATTCTTGTAGTCATTACCTTAAAATATAAAAAATTTTAAGGTAACTGTTGTTGTGATTTGGGGCTATATAGATAAAAGTGAATTAAAAGGAACATGGGGAGTTTCTGTCATTTGCCATTTCTTTGAGCACTGCAACTTCAAACTGACTCACATCCTATTTGTGGTTACAAGCAAAACTCAGAAAACCACACCCAAAAACAGCTATTCAAGTCATCCTAGCCCTTAGTATTTTTATTAGCACTATTTTTGTGTATCATACCTTTAAAAACTCGTGGTGCATGCTCCAAACTCAACATTTGACACACCAGTCCAACTCTTCTTCTAGCCGTATAAAAGTCCTTGTAACTTCCTGGAGAATAACCCCAACCATACTTTTTTTCTTTTTACAAATACTTCAACCAGAATATGGTATAACATCTCTGAATGCCCACTTGCTCCTTACAGATTACTGCTAACTTTTAAATCAACCCAAGCCTGAAAATTCAATTTTTCATGGATATATGGATGCTAGACTTGAGTGGAACATGTGAGAATAGCTACACTGATCCCTTCATTGTAGTCAAAGGAGCTTGGAATGTTTTTAGCTCTTAATGGTGCCTCTGTGCTCAGTTAATTTATAGAGCGTGGAGAGCATCTAAACCCAGAAATGGCTAATCAAGTCGGACTTAACACACAGTTATGTATAGTTTGTGTATGAGCAACAGCAGTAGCAGCATCTGCTGGGGTCACAATGTTGAAGTCCAATCTTGTTTTATCAAATTAATACTGCCCTTCTCAGCATGCTTCCGTGAACACACACAAACACAGTTGCACAGTTGTGCACCTTCATCACTTAATCATGTTATGCATAGCATGCCGCAGTACAACACAGAGACAATACACACAGACTCCAAAACAGTATTACATTATTGAAGGGTAAAGGTTAAGGAGAGAAGACATCATTGCAGGGTCATCTTTTCAACATTTCTTTACAAAGTCTAATATAAACCGTTATAATAGCTTTATAAACTTATGTTGAAATTAAGTTAGTGTTCCATCATAAATATTTAAAAAAACCCAATGAACTATTCAAGCCTTCAACAGCAAACATCAACAGTACGTTACACTATTCCATCCTCAATTCAATATAGAAAACAACATTGCAACAGCTATTTCATTTATTCCTTCATTCATTTAAAATGGATTGTGGTTATAATTCGGCATTCTGTAAATGATAATGTTAACAATAACGAAAAGCACTTCATTATGTTCCACGGGCAAATTAATGCCCTGGAGAGCATTATATGAAATAAAGGCTGGTCTAATATTATACAGACAATGCACCACTGAGTCCAAAGATGTCATCCTGAACTACAACTTGCTGGAACAAATGTGCTTAGCAATTATGCATCAGTGACATCAGGGTATTGTATTGTTGTATGGACAAGGACGCGTCTCAGCACCTTGACCCTTTCTCAGAGCTGGCCAATAGCTATTCAGAGAAACGGTTTCTTTTGAAATACAACATCCCTACTTTTCTTTGCCAAGTCTAAATCAACCCAGGTAATTAGAATTCTATAAACAAGGAAGAATAAGGCCTTTCCTGTGCCGTCTTTGTGAGCCAGAATGGGTACAATGCATGACTGATGGATGTCAGGACACCAGATTCAGAGCTCTGAGACCTCTACAGAGCTACAAACAAACAGACAAACATTTTAGAGATGGAACGTCACAAACAAAAATCATAATGCCGTTATGTCCTGTTGTCTAGAACTCTCAAACAAATGCCTGATTATTCCTTTGCATCATGAAGTTCATCCAGTGAACTTCATGATGCACTTCAATTTTTTTTAGTTGTAATAAACAACCAGTGTCTGAAGCTTTGGCCATGGAAAGAACAGGGAAGGACACTTGTAGTTGCAGGGGTACTACTGGCAACTGTTGGCTGAAAAATTCTATAGATTTGTTGCTAAAGCTCAATGAAAAGTTGATAAAGTTGTTGCTAACAAAGTGAAGTCTGAAAATTACTGTTTTGAGAGGGAGAGATGGCAGACACCCAAGCTAAGATTTTATATTTACATACATTAAAAAAGGAGACTATTCAAATACCAAATTAAAAACAACAAAATACAGAGTAGATGTATTTGAATAGTTGGAGATGAACATAACTATGTTTTAAAATCAGTTCATGCAACATGAAAATACTAATTGAAGTTCCACATCTTTAATGCAATTACTAGATGTTAAGGTTAAGAACACACAAAGTTCTGGAAAACACAGTGTAAGTTGCGATGAAAGCTGTGAAAAACAGTGTAAATGACCCACGGCAGATCCGATGACATCAGCATCTCTTTTATTAACACACGCGGTTGCTGTTCACAAACAACAACAACAACACTAACCGAGACCCAGTACAGACTTTTTATGCTGGCGAGGCGTGGCTGCAGATGCCGTGCAGGTGCGTCCATCTCCCCTGCGGCGGCAGTGCAGTCCACGCGCTGCCACAGAGAGTTTTTCAGTTCAAACAATTAAAATGGTCAGCCTCTATTGTGTAGTTTATCACCAACAGCAACAATGAACTTATGGAATATGGAACTTTTACCATCTACATTTCCACAATAACTAGCAAACTTATTTTAAGATTAAAAGTTCATTTCACTTATTTTCCTCTCCGAAATTAGCCGGGGAGACTTGTAATCATCGTTATTATCATCTGCTACTTTTTGCAATGTTGCATTATTTTTATGCTAAAGCTGCTCCATCAACACAGCTAGCATTGAACCTGTTTCAATTCAATTTTCTGCAGGACAGTTTATAGAAAAGAAATTACATTAGAAGTAAAGACGCGTTATCTGCTAAGTTTTTTATGTTCAGTTGCAGGTTTCACCCTCTGCGGAGTATTCATGGTTAGTTTGGTGTAGGTCCAATCACTGGCATATTTAAATTACTGAAGATACTAATCATCATCTAAACCCTTACATGCTTATTACTTTTAGTGACTGTTTTGTTTCTGGTCTCTAACAGAGTTTCATTCTTGCACTGTCAAGGACAGCCACCCAGTTTTTTTGTTGTATTTTGAATGAATTAATGCCTTTTATTGTCACAGCACACTCATTCACCTCCAGTGACTACATTCACGTCTGAGAGAAATAAACAGTTTCATAAAAGCTCTGTTACTTTAACACAAAAACCCATATACTGTCTAAAAGGGAATTTCATCAACACCATAGCTGTATCATTATGCTATATTATATATTAGGCGCGACCCTGATGGGCAGAGAGGTAGTGAAAGATTAGGAGAAAGGCCAAAGTGCATCACTCAGGCTTGTTTTTCTCCATTCTCCCTCTGCCTCTATGTTTCTTTCCACCTTTCTCTCTCTGACAGTTGCTGTACCACTAACACCGCCTCCACAATTAGTGTCTTCTCACCGACTATACACAGATACACGCACACACACATACATGGTGACACCCCAGGGCCCTGCACAACCCAAACAGCATAATTAGACATCCCCTAAACAAAGCACACACTCTGTAATTACTCTGTAATGTTACATAGCACAGGGGACTCAACAAAAGCCATTTTCCTTGGATCAGCCAGTACTGTGCACACACTCTATACTCTTCTCTCATGTGTCTCTGACTGTGTACATTTTTATTGATTTCACTGGGCAGAGAATTCCCAGTGGCTGTGTTCTGGTTTGTGAGAATAATGCACAAGTCGCTGAGTGTAAGCGTGACTGTATCTATAGGTATGTATGCTGTTGCTTACATATATGCATGTACAGCATGTGTGCGTACACACACAGACCTCGACAGCACATGAAGTGGCAGAGCAATTGAATGTCTTCATCTAGCGTTGCTCAGTCCAGGGAGAAAGACATGCTGAGTATAGAGAGAGAACTTGCACACAGACACAAACACACACTCCTCTTTTCTCTCTCCCCGTCTTGTTGCTTCTCAGTCTCCAGAATGGGACATGACTAATTTCTCCAGACAGAGCGACAGCATAAACACAGTGCTGAACACATGTGCTGATACCGTTCTTGGCAGGACTCCCTTCAGCTCCAACAATCTAACACCACCACCACATCTGATCACAACATGACAGACGCCCCCCGAACACATCCACCATGTTCCCCCTCCTCCCTCTCTCACCAGCCCCTTTTTTCACCACCGTGTCCCCGAGTCAGCACAGATATTTCACTAAGTCCAGTGGTAATAAATTATCTTGCTCCGTGCCAGGCAAAGTAGTGTGAAATCACATTAGATCTTAATCAGAGACTATTGTGTTTGCCTTGTTGGATTTTTTTCTTTCATAACGGGCGTTATGTTGTGTTGTGTTGAGTTCGAGCTCTGAAAGTATCCTCACTGTGGGGATATATCAGAAAGCATTTCTTATTATGCTGATGCTGCTATAGAAAGAAGTCTAAACATTTCCCCCATTTTGGTTAAAGACAATAAAAGTTTAGAGACTATCCAATGAAAAAAAACAAGATATTCATTTCTGCACCAACTTTTTATTTTATTTTTTTTTTAAAAGAACGGTCCATGACGGGTGATGATCCTCAACACAAAACTTGGGTCCAGTAGTGCATGAGAAAATAATCTTGAATATAAATGTATTTATTTATAGTTTTTTGTTGTTGTTTTTTTTAATCCGAGTCCTTCAACCGTATGATATGACACCTTGTTATGTAGTTACCTAAATGTGCTGATGCATTTTATTTGGGACAGCTTGTGCAAAAGCGAATATATCATTCAAAAATCTTTGTGACACATTTGATGACTTTCATTTGAAGATCTGAAGTCAACAACTATCGAAGAATTAGGCTGTCACCAAGTTGTGGTTTTATGGTAAATGGTAAATGGCCTGCATTTGTATAGCGCTTTTCTAGTCCATAGGACCCCAAAGCGCTTTACACTACATTCAGTCATTCACCCATCCACACACATATTCCACAGACAGGTAACAAAAGGAAAGTAGCTGAGTAGTATGGGAATTACTTCTGTTTAATAACCCATCCATTCACTTCCACTTATCTTTTTTCAGGGAGTTCAGAGAACTGAACTCAGAAGACCTTTACACACCAAATGCGTAAAAATGGTGTGAATCTCTTAAAAATATTTTTTTTAACTGTTTGTTCAGCCATTCACTGTAATTTCACTGTTGAAATTTGAGACATTTTTGGGACCCAAATAAACAGATCTAACCAATCAGACCACTGCTTATGGGAAGTAGCGGTACTGAATATACAATTAAATGGAAATGGTAAAAAATACCATATTACCTCAGACACACAGCACATAGACACTGCTCTGGGTCAATCAGCTCTCTTGAATTATTTCTCTGCCTCCTCCGATGTGGTCCCAGCTCTGCTAACAAGAGCTCAAAAGCCTGTCCTGAAATTCGTGCAAGCGGTCATGATACAGCGTCAATTCTTGGATCAAACTATCCCTGTGGATGCCTTCTCAGGAGAACTACATTTACCCAAATTCTCAGTTTCTTATATTGTTTCGAAACATGACGACCAGCTCATCATTGGCCTAATGTCAAGAAAAAGGCAACGCATTCAGTGACTATATACCTACTAGGGCTGCCACAAACGATTATTTTTTTAGTCGACTAGTCACCGATTATTTTTGCGATTAGTCGACTAATCAGATCATGCATCCATTGGACGTAAAACTACAGCTTATTGCATCAGCATGCGTCTGCACTTATATAACTATCATTAGCTTACAGCTTTAAGTGTTTAAGGTATGTGCTAACTAAAAATAAAGACAAGATGATAGTTTATTAAACTTTTAATAAAATTTGCAGATTGTCTCGGTGGAGTTTAGTAAACTCAGCCGTCTGCTCCGTGCTATCTAAAATATACCAGGACACTGGAGTATATTCTCGACTATCTCACACTTCTGTTTAATCAGTTTTCTGTTTGACGTTTATTCAGCTGTGTGAAAACTGTAACTTTAACCTCAGCCAAACCGATTTACTCAGGAACAAATAAAACACAAAAAAAGCCAAACAATAACAGTTTTAAGTTATCTAAGTGACTTATATATCATGTTTAACCTGAGTAGCGAAAGACCGCGGGGGTTTGAAAACGATTTGCCGGGAGTCCGCTGTTCTTGCCGGTTCGAGTGACCATTGAACCTCCCGGCTAGCTATCGGGCTGGCGGGTAACAGACGTCTCCGAAAACATTGGAGCACTTTTGCAAATATGCGATGTCTTGATACCGAGCAGATATTTGAGGCTTACACAGCTACATTCTCACCTGAAAATATGTTAAACGTTTATTTTGTGACCCAGAAAGAGTAATAAGAGTAACATTAAAACTGCCACCATTGTTGAAAACTGGAATTGGCTGAGCCGTGCTATGAATTCTGGGATGGGTTGGGGCACAAAGGATATGCCCGACCCATCCTTCAAATCTGGGGAAAAGTAGGATGCATTTGTCAGCTCCATTTGCAGAAGTCTTCGAATTCGGAAAGCCTTCACCACGTCGCTGTAACGTAATCGGCCTTCAAATGCGGCCTCTGAAGGATGCGACCTAAATTTGGACAACGCTGCGATACCAGAGTTGCTTCTTCTTCTTCTGGGTTTAATGGCAGCTGGCATCCTTGTACATGCAGTACTGCCATCTTCTGTTTCGGTCTGTTATTACACTCTTAAATCCTACTACTTATACCTGAGTCTTTCAGGATCTTACAAGGCTTTAAACAACGTTTGATAGTCGGCATAATCGTGACTAGTTGAAAATTTCAGCATACAACAGTAGTGGGTATTTGTTGAAAATAACACTGAAACTATATGAGGTTGAGTAAGCCACATCATAACTCATCACCGTTTCTTTCCAGATCCAGGTGAGTGAGAGTGTCAAACTAGCAGGCTGACCTTTATGAGCAATTTCACTTTCAATAACAACAGCCCATGAACTAGTGTGACACAACGAATGGTCTCCATGTGATGAGCTTCCTTTAATGAGCTGCACCTCACTTGACAACAGATAAAAATGAACACTCTACCTCTTAATGATGTCCGTTAGGCCTAAAGATCTTATCTTCTTCCTTCTCTCAGAGACAATCAACACAACTTAACAAGTCTTTTCAATCACTAAGTTAATAATCTTAGGCATTAATTAACCAGTCCACAGGAAAATGAGCCTTCAGTTAATCCAAAATGCTGTCCTCTCTGTGCTCTCCTGTTTTGGCTTCCCTTCATTGGCTTCCTGTTAAATCCAGAATTGAATTCAAAATCCTGCTCCTCACATACAAGGTCTTAAATAATCAGGCCCCATCTTATCTTAATGACCTTGTAGTACCATATCACCCTATTAGAGCACTTCGCTCTCGCTCTGCAGGCCTACTTGTTGTTCCTAGAGTATTTAAAAGTAGAATGGGAGGCAGAGCCTTCAGTTTTCAGGCCCCTCTTCTGTGGAACCAGCTTCCAGTTTGGATTCAGGAGACAGACACTATCTCTACTTTTAAGATTAGGCTTAAAACTTTCCTTTTTGCTAAAGCATATAGTTAGGGCTGGACCAGGTGACCCTGAATCCTCCCTTAGTTATGCTGCAATAGACGTAGGCTGCCGGGGATTCCCATGATGCATTGAGTTTTTCCTTTCCAGTCACCTTTCTCACTCACTATGTGTTAACAGACCTCTCTGCATTGAATCATATCTGTTATTAACCTCTGTCTCTCTTCCACAGCATGTCTTTATCCTGTCTTCCTTCTCTCACCCCAACCGGTCGCAGCAGATGGCCCCGCCCCTCCCTGAGCCTGGTTCTGCCGGAGGTTTCTTCCTGTTAAAAGGGAGTTTTTCCTTCCCACTGTCGCCAAAGTGCTTGCTCATAGGGGGTCATATGATTGTTGGGTTTTTCTCTGTATCTATGAAGCGCCTTGAGGCAACTTTTGTTGTGATTTGGCGCTATATAAATAAAATTGAATTGATTGAAATATATGTGTAAGGAAACACAACTAATGGATAAATCGCTAAAATAGCTGTCTAAATTTAAGGGTGCACAGCTTAAGCAGTTACTAAATCCAACAGATAAATTGTGATAAAGCTAAAAGCAATAGCTACATTTACTTAATGTAAAAGATGGATAAAGTGTGGGAGCGACCGTGGCTCAAGGGGTTGGGAAGCGCATATGTAACCGGAAGGTTGCCAGTTTGATCTGTCCTGGTCGTTGTGTCCTTGGGCAAGACACTTTACCCTACCGCCTACTGGTGTTGGCCAGAGGGGCCGATGGCGCGATATGGCAGCCTCGCTTCTGTCAGTCTGCCCCAGGGCAGCTGTGGCTACAACCGTAGCTGCCTCCACCAGTGTGTGAATGCGAGAGTGAATGAATAGTGGCATTGTAAAGCGCTTTGGGTGCCTTGAAAAGCGCTATATAAATCCAATCCATTATTATAAAAAAATGTAATAAATGAATGAAAACAATAAATGCCGATAAATGAATACATACTTAAAATAGTTAGTTATAATAGACCATTTAAAATCTTTTGCCAAAGCCAAGATATAAATGGAGAAAAAGCTAAAACTAACCGACAAATGGCTAGAGTAGTTAGCTAAAATGCTGCCAATCTGCTGTTAATGGATTAATGACAATGGCTGCATTTGTTGTGTGTCCATCTTTGTTTTTGATACTGACAATTAAAATTACCACCAGTAGCTTTGGCACTTAAATGCTGTGCTTCGTGCCATCATCACCTTTTTAGTATTGGTATCATAAAAATATTTTCAGCATTTGTAGTTATTTGTTTAAATGACAGCAGACATTGATTAGAGCCCTATCCTACTAGGCAGGTTCAACATACCCAGGGCACCGTCCTGTTATCTTAATTCACCCTAACATCAGCAGTCCGCTTCGGTCGCACAAAGCTGGTTATCAACTTTCTAAGTTAACCCACGGTTTCCCCTGTGCATTCACATGAAAGGGCGGCAGCTGATTTTACAAAGGAAGATAAAACTACAATATTAGAAAAACATGACAGATAATACAGAGTGATAGTAACACAGCAGCTACAGATAAAGCAATGATATAAAAAGTGCTATACAGTAGTTCAGTATTCAAAGGGCTGCATGAATGTGTGAGTGCTTTAACTGCTTTGTTCAGTAAGACAAAAGCCAAGTCTAGTCTATGAATAACGTCTAGCCTGTTTGAAACCTCGAACGAAAGCTGGTAAAAATCTCGACTGCGCAAGTTAACAGACTTAGCAATATGACAGCACTATCACTACAAATCAGATGGATTATATTCCTTTACTTGTGATTTTTCAATATCCCTATAGGATATAATCTTAAAGAGTTTTTCCTCATTTTAAATGGAATAGTTACAGTAGAGACAGACAGTTTGGGGAAGGAGCTACTGAGCTACCAACAGGATTTTCTCCCTGGCAGTATGGACCTTAAGCACTCTGCCTTTTTTCTCAACCACCTGCACAAAACACTATTTGTCTTAGTCTGTACATAAAAGAGGGATGGAGCTTTTAGGTATGAAGTGACGCCAACACAGAACAGATTTAATCCTACATTCTTTCAAACAGCAACCAGAAGGCAACTCCTCTGATTGCAAAAAAGAAAAAAAGTCCAGTTGTGGAAGCATCAGTCTTGTAGTAGTCCATGAGAAAATTACACTTTTTTTTACTTTACCTATTACTTCAGTAAACATTTACCTAATGAGGAGGACATTCATTTGAATTATGGTGACATATAGAATGGAAAAAAAAAAAAACTAAAGCAAGGTATGTTGTAAGGGACAGCTACGCTGTAACTGACAAGTGACTATTGTAGGGATATTCAATAAACCATTAAACCAGTGGATGACAGAGTTCATAGATCATCACCAGATATTTATCTGTCTTTATCTTGTTTATTCGTGTTTCCTGACTGAAAGGCTCTTTGCAAGAAACTCATGCAACGACCTTTTTATAGACACCGATGTTTAATGATTAGGTTATACAAAGCATGCACTTGAAGCAGCACTCATCATTTAACTAACTTTTCAAATTAGTTTCATGTGCAACTAAAATAAATACATAAATAAGGGCTCTAACTATATCTCTTTAAAAATAACAGAAGGTCATTCTAAACAGATGCTTACACCAAACCATTCGTAGATGATGTCAACAGGAAGATGACTTGCACCGAAAAGTGTCGGCTTCCAAATGCAAGATGTAAGATGCATGAAAACTAAAACTCTACATTAGCGAATCAGAAAAGAGCAAACAAGAACACTTAAGAGTACTGAATGAACAGAGGATGGATTATCCACAAACTCCGTTTTATTCAAACAACTTTGAGAAAGAAGAAGGAAAAGGCGAAAAACGAAAGGCCAAGTGTTTACAATGAAAAGGTCGCACACAGTATAAAAATGAGTTCCATGAGTTTGGAATTGAACTCACTCTATAGGGGCATCCACTACAATCAGCCCAAATATTTACTTCCCTTTTTGATGTCATACTGCTGCTTATTTCTGTAAACATATGCCTGATATACAAACGGAAAAAAATGTGTGGTTTTACCTTAAGATGTTTAGAAGCTTAGTGTACACAGACACTTCCTATTATTTCTGGTCAACACTATTTTACATGTTCTGAGTTTTTATACGTCTTTGTGGGCCTGCCCGCATTAGCACATTTGTCTTGCTAGTGAGTGTGTGTATGACACTGTAGCTGCTACGTGTCTTTTGTCAATAAACTTCCCCATTCGCTGTCAGGGAAAGAGTTAATAACCACACAATGTCATGATCGCTTTTGGTATTACATTTTTACGGTAAAGACACTGCACAAGTTTGGGGCTTTAAACTTGTGTGACACAAGCAAAATACAAGTTTAGAGTAAACGCAACAAAGAAACCATCTGCCATGCTGCCATATTAACAATCTTTCCAATAACAGAACTTTGGCGTTTATGCTATATGGCTCAGGTGGCCAAAATGCATAAATGTTTCACAGACGGTAACATCAACCTTTAACTGTTTGACTACTTTCTAAAGTAAAACCAAACACACTTTGCAGGAACAAGTCACTTAAAAAACTACAAAACCCTTTTAAATTATTCAAAAGAGCAACGTGTTCTGCAAAAACCCCACATCACATTCATGTTTATATTTTATATGTTTATATAACTGAGCCTCTGTATGAAAGAAAAATCACAGTTGAGACACGTGGGGTGGATGTAAAATTGGGTTTGCTGCAGTTTGTAGCACAGCTTACATCAATTCTTCAGGCCTGAAAACTTGACTTAAATATATGTCCTTTTGAAATTAAGATGGCTCAAACTTTCAGGAAAACAAATATGAAATAAAGTCCCACTTTACACTCACTCCTATGTACTCCAGTAAGTATCAAATAGAGTGAAAGTAAAACTCATTATTTTTTAACTTTTTTCAAATGGTTGACTTTTATGACCAGAGAGAGAGCGAGAGAGGAACTGCCTTCCCTCAATATGACAAAATCGTATTTATTTACTTAGCTCATACTAGTGAGCAAACATTATGCTTGGAATGAGTTATGTAAAGTGCAACATGGTGCTTGAAACTACTCGAGGTGAGAGCTTCAACAATCAACTGTCAAGGTCAAGGTCAAATTTATTTATATAGCACATTTCCAGACAGACGATGCTGCACAAAGTGCTTAACAATATAAAAACGCCATTAAAAAGAAACAATATAAAAACAATATTAACAATATAAAACAATGATAGGACATAATTAAAACAATAAGACTATAAAATAAGACTAAATAAGACCAAAAAAACCCCAACAAAAAATATGTCTTTAGTAGTGATTTAAATTGATCAAGTGTTTGTGCAGATCTAATATTTAGGGGAAGACTATTCCAAAATCTGGGACCTGCCACAGAGACGGCTCTATCGCCACGAGATTTGAGATCAGTCCGTGGGATGGACAGCATTAATTTTGAGCTAGACCTCGTGACTTTTCCTGGAGCATAAACAGAGACGAGCTCAGACAGGTAAGAAGGGGCTCGGGCGTTAAGCGACTTAAAAACAAAAAGTAAATGTTTAAATTAGATCCTGTAGGAGACAGGAAGCCGGTGCAAGGAGGCTAAAACTAGAGATATATGATCTCTCCATTTGGTGCCAGTTAGCAGGCGAGCAGCTGCATTTTGGACCATCTGAAGACGATGAATGGAGGCCTGGTTAAATGACACGTTCGGGAGGTATGGTTTTACCATAGCTAGTTGTCTTAACTGAAATAAGCAGGATTTGACTACTGCATTCACCTGCTCATTCAATTTAAAAGAAACATCAACGTAGACACAGAGGTTTTTTTACATGTGTTTTATTGTAGGATGATTTTAAATTAAGCACATCATGTAATAAATATTAAGAATACTGGCAGCAGCCGCTTCTGGCCCTTAGCCTCCGAGTAGCTGCACCTATGGCATGAATTTCAAAATCCTACATCACCGCATTCTTGACTCATCACTTTCATAAGATTTTCAGAAAGCTAGACTTCACCAGGATTCAAGCTTATCTGATATTTACTTGCAGAAGCACCTATAGTATGAATACATAAATCCTAGGAGACTTCCTTCTTGAGTTATCACATTCACAAGATTTTGAGAAAACGTAACTTTTGTCCTTGACCTTGAGGTCATCGAAATTCAAACTTGTCCAAGACTTTAAGTAGCTGCACCTATAAAATGTCAAAATCCTACGTCACCCCGTTCTTAGTTATTACATTCACAAACAGGGTTTCCACACCAGACTGCCTGGTTGCTCAGGGTAGAAGCAGGGAAAAAAAGTAGAAACCATTTTAGCCATTTCCCATTTTTTCCAGCAAACTATAGAGAACATAGAGAACTATAACTCCAGAGATATTGGGATCCTCGCCCAAATTGCAATGTGTAAACCGATGTCTAAAAACAACTCAAAGGAACAGAATGACACACTTGGTGGAACAAAAAGGGTGAAAGCCTTTTTGTCATCCTTCTGTTCAGACAAAGCTCACCTAACAAGCTTTAGTTGATCAAACTGCAGCACAAGAGTACATGGAAACATGAAAGTGAGGACAATGAGCCAGCCTTGAAGCACAAGCATATACACATACAAAAATGTAAGTATATAAGCCTTTTTGCACTTTTGTATGAGTGAGTAAAGGCCTGTTCACAAACATGGAGGCCACACATTTGCAGGAACACTTCACTGGTCCTTTCTTACTTGCTTTCCTCTCAACCTCGCTTCCTTTTTTTATTTGCCTCCTGTTTTTCTCACTCTTCTTCCCTTTTATCCTAGTAACAAGGGACACAATCAGTTTTCATAGTTCTCCCTCTCCCAGCCAATACCATCTGAGCAAGGAACCACAAACAGACAAAAGGCCAAAAAAAGTGAAATTATTGATTTGATGTCATTGTCAATTAGAGCCAAGAGAGGAAAGAAGCAGCACAGAGAGGAGACAGACTGAAAGTGAACCGTTGGTCTCACATAGGTAACATAAATGGAGAAGACAAAATGGAAAAATAATCTTACGTCGACCGATGAAGAGAAACACCATTAAGCCTGGAAATATCCTCTCTAAAAATGTTCACATATATATATTTATTAACCACCATGTAAACATATGTGTGTGTCTCTCTCCCTCTCTCCACATGTGTAAAAGAGCTTGTCACTGCTGGTGGCGATTAACACATCATTTCTGTACCAGCGCACACTAGGAAAGGCAACAGCATCACAAAACAAACACAAAAAGTCATGTGACACAATAGGCGGAGGACCTACACCAACCCACACGTTCTTCAGCTTGTGTTTTACATGCACAGCTGTGTCTTTTCTCAACACCATTTTCAATATAAATTGATAACTGAGAATAGATAGATAGATAGATAGATAGATAGATAGATAGATAGATAGATAGATAGATAGATAGATAGATAGATAGATAGATAGATAGATAGATAGATAGAAATCTACCAGTGGCTGGACAAAGCTGGACTGAAAGACAGCACAGAGGCACTAATCATGGCAGCACAAGAACAAGCTCTGAGCACAAGATCCATAGAGGCTGGGGTCTATCACACCAGGCAAGACCCCAGGTGCAGGCTGTGTAAAGATGCCCCAGAGACAATCCAGCACATAACAGCAGGGTGCAAGATGCTAGCAGGCAAGGCATACATGGAACGCCATAACCAAGTGGCCGGCATAGTGTACAGGAACATCTGTGCCGAGTATAACCTGGAAGTCCCGAGGTCAAAATGGGAGATGCCCCCAAGGGTGGTGGAGAATGACCGAGCTAAGATCCTGTGGGACTTCCAGATACAGACGGACAAAATGGTGGTGGCTAACCAACCGGACATAGTGGTGGTAGACAAACAGAAGAAGACGGCCGTAGTGATCGATGTAGCGGTTCCGAATGACAGCAATATCAGGAAGAAGGAACACGAGAAGCTGGAGAAATACCAAGGGCTCAGAGAAGAGCTCGAGAGGATGTGGAGGGTGAAGGTAACGGTGGTCCCCGTGGTAATCGGAGCACTAGGTGCGGTGACTCCCAAGCTAGGCGAGTGGCTCCAGCAGATCCCGGGAATAACATCGGAGATCTCTGTCCAGAAGAGCGCAGTCCTGGGAACAGCTAAGATACTGCGCAGGACCCTCAAGCTCCCAGGCCTCTGGTAGAGGACCCGAGCTTGAAGTATAAACAGGGGCGTGCTGGGTGTTATATATA